>NW_027481428.1:0-242384 GCF_050403205.1 Rhodotorula paludigena | reverse complement strand
CGATGAGAAGTCTATGCAAGGGGATTACGTTCCGGCGGCTAGACGAGCCTGCGTCCGCCGCCGCTCTGGTCCTGCCAGTCGTACGCGCCGCGCGTCGGGGGGGGCGCCCCCCCCCCCCCCCCCGCGGGCGCCGCCGGGGGGGGGGGGGGGGGGGACGCACAGCGGTCGGCGACCATGTCGTCGGCGTCAACGCGGTCGCGCGCGGCCTGGCGCCGCGCGGCTTGCTGCTCGTGCAGCTGCCGCTTGGCGAGCTCGGTCGCTTCGATGTTCTTCAGCTTGGTGCTGTGGAACGTGTGCGACGTGGGGGTGAAGGGGGGGGGGTCGAGGTGGGAATGGTGAGAGGTGTGCGAGAGTAGACGAGAGGGAGAGGGAGGATGCAAGTCAGTCTCCGTCACTCCCTCCCCGCAACGACATTGTGACACGAAAGAAACGCACTCGATGCCGAGGTCGACCTCGGGGATGCCCATGAGCATGCTCGCCGACAGCGTCACGTTTCCCTCGTCGTCGTCGCGCGCCTTTTTGCTCTTTTCCTGCGCCGCGACGTCGGCAAACTGGTACCGCTCGGCGACGCGGTACAGTTCGTCGCGCGGGTCCAGCGGCTTGCTCGGGCCCGCGGCGTAGGAAGAAGAGGGGTCGGAGGGGTCGGTGGAGGAGGGGTTGCGGCGCTTGGCGAGCTCGGCGTCGATGTAGGCGAGCCTGTGCGAAGCGACGCGGATAGCGAATCAGTGTCTAGGGCTTTGTACAGTCCTCGAGACAGGAGAAGCGCAGTGCAAAGCGGCGGACGCACATGTGCTTGTCGACGTCGACCGTGTTGGTCTGCCCCGTAAAGTTGTCCGTCTTGATGATTTTGCGTGCGCGCGCTTCGGGTGCTTCACTGGAAAGTGTAGAACAGCGCAGCGTCAGCACGCGACGTGAGGCGCGGAGGAGTGCAGCCTGATGTCCGGGAGAGACCAGGAGCACGGCTCAGTCCAGCTCGCGGTCACGGTGCTGACGCACCTGTCGTCTCGCAGGCGGTCGTTACCCGCCCCACCGTGGCGGATGCCGCCCCTGGTGCCCTCTACGCTGCCGTCCTCGCGGAGGACGGTGCCATCTCCGTCTGCGGGTGCGCCCGGTGCGCCGGCCGTGAGGGTGGATTTGGGCCGCTTTTTGCGCTCGCCCGAGTTGAGGCGATCGAGTTCGAGGCCTGCGGTCGAGCGCTTGAGGCGGCGGAGAGCGAGGAGCTCTTCGAGGGTCTCGCTGAGGGGAGGGTGCGGGAGGGGGTGTGAGCTTGCGAGTGCGCGCTGGAAGGAGAGAGGGGAGGCGCACCTGGTCGTGTCGTCGGTGTCGTGGTCTGCGGGAGCGGTGCTCGCGGGCGAGTCGTCGGCGGGAGCGGGAGTGGGAGAGTCGCGCGGGCGGGAGGCTGCGCCCTGAGGCCGTTTGCGGCGCTTGAATGCGGGCTGGTCGACGTCGGCCATGGCAGTGCGGGTACGATTCGTGGGAAGCGGGCGAGTCTAGTCAGCGCGAGGACGTCGAAGAAGTGGGGCAGACCAGACCAGACTCGACTCGGCTCTCCCTCTTGCGCCAGACCGCAGAGCAGTTGCTGGTCTGCACTCTGCCAAACATCAGCACACCCCCTCGGCACCCGCCATGCTCGCAGCCCATCCGCGCGCATCCTCCCTCGCCCTCGCCCTCGCCGCTTCCGCGTCCCTCGCCTACGCTCACTCAAAGTCACGCCGCTCCCACACACCGCCATCCGACACGCAGACGACCCCGACCCTAACCACCACCACTGAGCCACCCACTCAGGACAAGAAGCGCTTCCTCACAAAGCGCGAGTTCTTCGACCCCCAGACCTCTCGCTTCATCGACGAGCACTCCGACTCGGACTCGGACTCGGACGATGGCGACGACGACGACGACGACAGCAAGGGCGCAGGCGACAAGGACACCCCGAAGAAGAAGAAGACCAAGAAGCCAAAGTACCTCTTCACCGCCTCGTCGCGCACCTACCCGCGCTCGCCCGACTTCGCAGGCTACCAGGGTACGTCTCCCCTCCTTGTTCCTCCCTCCTCTCGTGCATCCAGCACTGACGCCGAGCGCCCTTCCCCGTGCAAACAGACTACGTCGCCCTCTCGCTCCACGCCTCGCCCCTCATCGCCGCCCTCCGCGCCGTGCCCGCCCTCGCCAGCACCGAGTCCGTCTTTGACGAAAAGCCCGACCTCGACGCCCGCGACCTCTTTCTCGTACGCGACGACGTGCGCGCCTTTGTCCGCGAGCTAGAGGACGAGGCGCGCCGTGTTCGGGCCAGCGACGAGAAAGAGGGCGGGGCGCACGGCGACGACGACGACGACGGCAAGACAGAGGCAGCGGCGACGCAGGCGACGACCGACGCACATCCGCTCGTCGTGCAGCCGGAGAAGAAGAGCGCCGACGCCCTCGAACTCGAGGCCGAGCAGGTTGGCGTCTTGCTCGACTACCTCGACGACCTCTTCAAGGCGACGTGCGTTCTCTTCTCCAGACTCGCGCTCATGGGAAGTACACTGACGGACTGCACCTCCAGGCAAGCCAAGCTCCAGCGCCTGCTCCACCCGCCACCTCCTTCCGCTCCTCCCGCTTCGTCCATCTCCTCCTCCTCTGCCCACCCGCCCTCCGCCACCGCCGAGACGCACGCGCACGCGCAAATCTCGTGGCCGCTCCTGTGGGCGCTGTTCAAGCCCGAGTCGCTCGCCGTCGCCGAGCACGAGACGTCGGGCGAAAAGTACGCGTTCCGCGTAAAGTCGAGCAATTGTCCGTCGTCCTCTCCTTCTTCCCCTTTTTCTGCCTCTCGCGACGAGATACATACTTACAAGAGACGGCGATCGACAGACCAGATGAGCCGCGACGGCATGGTCTTTATCTTGTCTGGCCAGACCATCATGTGGAACGGCGACAAGTACGTGCGCTCGTGGGTCGAAGAGCGCGTGCCCAAGGTGCGAATCCTGGCCTCACGCATCCCCGCGCTCTCTCTCCTTCTGTACTCATGCGCCCTCGCCGCCTAACACACTCGCAGTTCAAGGGTCTCCGGCGCCTCTCGTCCCTCTCGCTCGCGCCGCTCGACCCCTCGTCGACCCTGCACGTCGACCTCTCCTCGCGCGGCCTGCGCTACACGACGCTAACGGGCGACGCGCACCCGAGCCGGGGCGGCAACGGGACGCGGTTCCTCGACTACCACGACTCGCTCCTCCAGGTCCTCGGCAGCGGGATGGACCGCCGCGTCGTCAAGACGCGCGCAGAGGGGAGGGCCGTCGTCGATGTCAAGGGCTACAGGCGCATGAACCCGAGTAGGGCGATGCAGGAGTGGTGGGAGGACGAGTGAGTCGCGCCGTTCCATCCCGCTCGGTCTCGCTTCGTTGTCCCGCGCTGCGATGGAGGAGAACTGATGTAGCAAACGGTGCGCTCTCAGAGACGACGACGACCCGTTCATGTACGGCATCGACCTGCGCCCGTCGCCCACCTCGGACAGCGACGCCCTCTCGCCCACGTCCGTCTCGCCCTCGGACCTCGTCCTCCTCCCCCCGACCGTGTACGCCTTCTCGCTCGTCGCGCGCGAGTGGGGCGAGTGCCTCGTCGCGCGCTTCAGCGACATCCGGTTCCGCACCGACGCGTGGGACCGCCTCGTCCTCGCGCAGGACACCAAGGACTTGCTCCGCGGGCTCGTAGAGTGCAACGAGGCGGTGCGGAGGGCCAAGAACCGCGGCAAGAAGGGAGAGGGCGACGAGGAAGCGGTCAACGGGAAGAAGGAGGTCATCAGCGACATTGTCGAGGGCAAGGGCGGCGGGCTCGTGCGTGTCCCTCTGCGTCCTTCACCCGCCCTGCTCCGCTCTGACTCGCGCTATCGCGCGCCCCACGCAGGTCGTCTGCATGCACGGCCCGCCGGGCGTCGGCAAGACGCTCACGGCGGAAGCGGTCGCCGAGTCGCTCCAGGTCCCGCTGTACACGGTCGGCGCGGGCCAGCTCGGCGTCCAGGCCGACATCCTCGAGAAGCGCCTGCGCGACGTGCTCGACATTGCAGAGACGTGGGGCGCGACGCTGCTCATCGACGAGGTGCGCGCGCCTTCCGCGTTCGAGGCCGTGTGGGCCGGACGGCGGCGGTGCAGGTCTGCAAGAACTGTCCGACTGACTCTTCTTTCTTGCGCGCGCACTGCAGGCGGACGTCTTCCTCGCGGCGCGCACGCTCGGCGACTTGCAGCGCAACGCCATGGTGTCGGTCTTCCTGCGCCTGCTCGAGCACCACCAGGGCGTGCTCCTCCTCACGACCAACAATGTCCGGCACATCGACGAGGCGTTCCTCAGTCGCTTCTCGCTGTGCGTGTCGCAGTTTGAGAGAACCTGCATCTCTCGCTCCGTCTCGGATTAATGGAGTGACTGATGTACCTTCACTTCGGTGACGCAGCGCCATAACGTACCCGAACTTGGACCGCCAGAAGCGCAAGACGATCTGGCGCTCATTCCTCGAGCTCGCCGGCGTCGGCATCTCCGGTTCTCCCGCTTCGAAGCCCCTCACGAACGGCCACTCGACCGCCGCCCCGTCGCCTCCTCACAAGCCGTTCGACTCGTACATCTCCCCCGCGTACCTCTCTACGCTCGCGAGCAAGTCGGACCTGAACGGGCGGCAGATCAAGAACGCGGTGCGCACGGCGCAGGCGCTCGCGCTCTCGCAGCGCGTGCCGCTCGCAGAAGAGCACCTCGCCGTCGTCGTCCGCGCCAACGAGCAGTTCAAGCGCGACTTTGAAGAGGCCGACGAGAAGGGCGTGTACGAGGCGCCGGGCGAGGGGTGAGCACACGTGACTGTTGTCCTCCGTTTGCGGGTTTGTACTTACGGACATTTGCTCACACCCGCGCAGATGGAAGGACCGCACAAACGTGTACAACTAGGTCTCGCACTAATGCAAGCTAGACGCCGCACTTGTCCTCCCGCACACGCAACGGACACTCTTCTCAACTTTGCAGCACCGCAGCTGGCACTGCACTCGTCATCGGTACATAGGTCCACATTGTCCGCACTTCGCGCATGCAACCTGTCGTTCCGTTCCCTTGGCATGAGACTTTCACCGCAAACTGCTCAAGTGGTCTGTCTGAGTTGAGCTGCGATGAAACGGTTCCGGCAACCCACCGGCTCCTGCAGCACGAAGCGCGGCGCCATCGGCAAGTACCGGGACCGTCGCGGCAGACTGACCCCCGCGACTCGCGTCAAGCGCAAGCTTGTCGACGGGACCCTTGCGCTTTCTCGCAGGCCAAGCGTCTTTGGTCCGACTGGTCCCGAACGCAACAAGCTTGCGTTGCTCTCGTCCGGTTCGACGCTGCGCGGGTGCAGCTAGACAAAGCAAGCACGAAGCAGCTCCTGTAGTCCACTCGAAGAATGACCGCCGAGCGTAGGAATTGACCGCGGACAGCAATCAGGCCGGAAAGAACGGCCGCGGCAGCAGCAGCAGTAGCAGCAGCAGCAGCAACAGCCCGAGCGGGAGAGCGCATCGGTTGTCTACGAGATTGGCGTTGCGGAGTTGAAGCAAAGGGCCGCACGACCCTTATCTCGCCGTCGCGATGTGGGGGCACTGCCTTGCTTGCAGACGAGGAGGAAGAGGCAGGAAAGGCCCGGTGGGGAGCAGAGAGGGCCGGGTGCAGCGTGCTTGATCTTTCTGGGAGCAGATCCGATTTCTGGCGAGCGGGGCGTCAGAGGGCTGCGAGGGAAAGGGGCCGAGTCCAAGTGGGTCTGGCCACGGCCCCCACGCCAGCAGCAGCTCGACCCAGCGCCCGCGTCTTGCCTGCGCCCGCTCTCGACACCGCACGCTCGCGCAGAGCAGCACCTCGAGACGCACAGAGACCCACGCGCATGACGTGCGTCCTGCCCGCGCCGTCCCTCGCCGCCCGCTCGCCTTTCGAGGGCATGAGCACCTCGCCGACGCACTCGCACTCGCATCCGCATCCTGCCGCCGCCCTCGCCACCTCGCCGCCCGCGCACCTCGCGCACCTCGCCCAGCCGCACGGCTCGTCCGCCGCCGTGGACGACGACGACCTCCTGTCGCTCCTCGGGAGCGACTCGTTCTCGCTCGAGACGGCGCGCGACCGCGAGCTCCTCCTCCTCGGCTCGTTCCTCAAGGGCGTCCTCCCGCCCGCGGCTGCCGGCTCGGGCGCGCACCACCACCCGGCCCCGCTCAACGCCGGCCTCACCATCTCGTCGGCCGCGAGCGCGCACGCCGCCGGGTGGAACGGCTGGCGCCCAGCTCCCGATGGCGTCGCCGCGCCCTTCGGCTCGCCCATGTCGTTCGCCTCGTCGAGCGTCGGGTCGTCGGCCTTCCCTGCTGGGCCTTCGACCTCGTACCAGTCGGCTTCGTCTCTCGGGCCCCACCGCGCCTCGCCCGCGCAGGCCTTCGTGCCCCTGTCTCCGCCGGTTACCACCTCGCCGGGTGCTCCTGTCTCGCGCACGAACGCGACCGGCGCATCAGCGGCGAGTCGCGGGCAGCCTTTGAACGGTTACCGCGCTCCCGCTTGCTCGCGCGAGCGGGTCCCGACTCTCGCCGCGATCCAGCACCAGCAGCAGCAGCAGCAGCAGCAGCAGCAGCAGATGCAGCAGCAGGCCGCCGCGCAGGAAGACGGCGGTTGGAAGTCCCGCCTGCGCTCAAGCGCGCGCCTCCAGCAGCAGCAGCAACAGCAGCAGCAGCAGCAGCAGCAGGCTCAGGCGCCGTTCGAGCTCGACGAGGACGCCATGATGGAGTGATTCGCTTTCCGCTCCTCCTAACATAAGTCGCCGCGACGATACCTCTCCGCCTTCCGCCTGCGACTCACTCTCCCTTCTCTCCGCCGCTCCGCCTCCCGAGATACCCTTACGCCTCGCGTTCTCTCACGCCTTGTCTCCCTTGTCGTCATCCACCACCTCGCCTCGTCTCTTTCACCCTGTCGTCGTCGTTCATCCGCCCGGCCAGCTTACGCGCTCCCTCTTACACGGAACGCTGCCTCGCGAATCCCCTCGCAAT
Organism: Rhodotorula paludigena; assembly: GCF_050403205.1. Lineage (NCBI taxonomy): Eukaryota > Fungi > Basidiomycota > Microbotryomycetes > Sporidiobolales > Sporidiobolaceae > Rhodotorula > Rhodotorula paludigena. The sequence continues at coordinate 235,395 of NW_027481428.1, read as the reverse complement.
GCCATAGATCTCGCCTCTGTCCTTCTCCCCTTCCCTCCCTTGTGTACGCAGCCTCCTATCTATACACCTTCCGCGCTCGCAGTCCTCTTTGTCGTCCAACCCCGTTGTCTCCATCCTTGCAGCAGTCACGTCCGCTAGTCGCAATGCGCACCCACCGCGTGCTTTCCTCTCTTCGCTCGCTTCGTTCTTCGGCTCGCTTCGGGAGATCGGCCGCCCCACTTTCCGGCTCAGTCTCGTCACGCGCATTTCGCGCTTTTGATTAGGGCCATGTTCGGCGTGCAAAGAGTGCGAGCCGGGCAACTCGATTACCGCCGGTACAGCGCAAGTACAGCGTGATACGCCCACTTCCGCTTGCAACTGGCCTCCCGCTTCCGCTTCTCGATCTCATCTGCAGGAATCTCTCTCGCACACCTTGAAGTCCAGGCTGTGACCCTTGCATTCCCTTCTCTGCCCAGGACAGAGTCCTACGTCGGCGTCTGCCCGCCGTGCACGGCGACGGTGCTTCCGTTCATGAAGCTGCTCTGCTCGCCCGCGAGGAAGAGCATCACTTGCGCGATCTCGAGCGGGTCTGCCGCGCGGCCGAGCGGGACCGAGGCTGTTGCGAACACGCCGATTCAGCTTGCGAAGGACCGGATGATCGCGTTGAGAGGGGAGCAGCCGACGGAAAAGAGCCAAACGCACCCTTGACTGCTGTCTGCAATTCGGGCGGGAACGAGGCAAACATCTCGGTGGCAGTCGCGCCCGGCTGGATGCAGTTTGAGCGGATCCCTGCGGCGGATGTGCCCGAGTGAGTTCAAGGAAGAGGGACGAAAGTGCGGCGGAAAGACAGACCGTAGTGTGCAAATTCAGCGGCGGCGGTCAAGGAGAGACCGCGCACAGCCCACTTGGATGCACAGTAAGCGCTTAAAGTCGGTCGAGGCGTCAGTGCGGCGGATTGACTTCAAGAGAAGGCCAAGCGGAAGCGAACCTCATGCCTGGTTGCCCGCTGCAATTGGTACAAAATCAGCCATGCGCTAGCAGTACAGAGCCTTTGGTTGCAGATAACGGTACGCACTAGAGGCTGGCGACTGAAGCAACAAACGTGAGGGAGCAGCCTTTCCCGGCCGAAGGGGACGCGCGCATTGCTGCGACGGCATGCTTGGCCGTCAGCCAGGCGCCCTTGACGTTGACGGACAGCATCTTGTCGATGTCTTCGTGCGGAGCTAGGATGCGGAAAGCGTTAGACCTGAGGGCTTGAGCGACGGAAGCGGTGGAGCAAAGCGAAGGAAGGGAGCCGCACAATCCAGCCAGGGCACGATTGGCGAGAGGATGCCCGCGTTGCAGATGGCCGCGTCAACTTGACCGAACTGCTTGAGCGCTGCCTGGGTCATAGCCTCGACCTGGTCTTCTTTCGTGACATCCGTCTCGAGGAAGCCGATGAGATCATTCGGCGTGCTTTGCAGCTCTTGCCGGGCTTTGTCGAGGTTGAGGTCGGAGACGAAGACGCGATAGTTGTTCTGCAGGAAGAGTTTGGCCTGCGAGAAGGTCGCCGTTCAGATTGATGGATGAAGGGTCGAAGAAGGAAGACACGCACTGCCGAGAGACCAATCCCTCGACCCGCGCCGGTAATGAGAGCAACACGACCAGCCATGGACTCCTGTGTGATGGGCAGAAGAAGCGTAAGCGAGCAAGGAGACGAGAGCCCGACACGAAGATGTGGGGGTCTACCCGCAGACGGAGACGGGGACGCTAGACCGGGGCACTTCGGGCTGCTCAAGGACGCGTGAGCGTCAAGTCAATTCCGCCCCAGGCGCGCCAGCATCTTCCAGCTCGCAGGGGCAAGTGTACCTTAGCGCTGCGGAGAAAAGTGGGGAGGTCATGAGAATCACTTCTGTCGGCGCTCCTCTCCTGCTTTCTGCACCTGCTGCTTCTTCAGGACTCCTGCACGATGCCCCCGTTCAACCCGTCGGTCAACAGCACGGGCCTGGCGAAGAAGGGACCTCCCCTCGACGTTCACTACAAGGTCGGCTTCATCCCACCTCTTTGTCGGGAACCGTGGTCTGAACTGGCTTCAAGCTGCACAGATCCACTCTGAGCCGGGCCTCTCGTCCATCTCGACGCTCATCGTCGGTGTCGAGGCATGCGTTCTCATCGTGAGTCCGGCTTCTCCCCCTTCCCGACTCTTTGCCGGTGCGCTAACCGGGTCTTCGGATCACAGGATCCGCCTTTCCTCCTTCCGGATGCCCATGAGGTGCGTGAGAAGCTACCCTAAGTCGAGGCAGCGCGGCGTGCAGTCCCGCCGTTCTCGCACGCCCTGACAGATTATTCTGCCCTTCCAGCTCGTCAAGTTCATCAAGGAGAAATCCTCCGTGCCTCTACAAGCTGTGTTCTGCACTCACCACCACCCAGTGCGTCGCTGAAGAAACACAGCCTGGCAGCGTGCGCTTTGCGCTGCTTCCGCTCACTCCGTCCTGCCGTGCAGGACCACTACTTCTCGGCCAACCCGCTCTTTGAGGCATGGCCGGAGGCCTCCTTCTTTGCGGCGCCGTACGTGTGCGACGGAATTGACCGGGAGTACGACGAGAAGATTGTTTACTGGCCGGCCATCTATGGCGACCTCGTCCCGAAGAACCCGCGCAAGCCGACCCGCTACCCGTTCTCGTTCTTTATCCTGCCGGGCAACGCCAGCTCGCCTGTCATTCTGCTCGGACCGGTCATCGGCGACACGGTCGACCACAGCATGTTCGTTGCTCCTCCGTTGGCCTTCCCAACTCGCTTTTTGACCTGTCCCGGTTCCACGATGCAGGTTCTGGCTTCCGCGTGAGAAGGTGATCGTGACAGGCGACTGCATGTACGGTCGCTCGACACATGGTGCGCCGCACACCTGCAGGTCAAGGCTGTCTCCTCCCGCTCACGCTTTGCTGTCTTGCAGTCTGGGCCGCCGAGATCGAGACGCCCGACTTCCTCGAAGCCTGGAGGAACGTCTTGAGCGTTATTGAAGGTCTCGAGGTCGAGCGCATCATTCCGGGCCACCTCGAGTCGGCGTCAGGGCTCGAACTTGACGCCGAGGCGGACATGGCGCACAACCGCAAGTACCTCGACATGTTCGCGACCAAGATCACGTACGCAGAGAAGAAGTCGACAATTCCGGATCTGCGTCAGGCGTTTGCAGAGGCATTCCCGCAGTCAGTCCCTCGAATCTCTGGCTCTTGGTTCGCTCGCATTGCTGACAAGCTCTGTTGACGCAGGTGCAAGGCCAACCACGATTTCTTCCTCGGCATGTTGTCAAAGACGTTCGGAGAGGGCGGCGAGCGTACGTCTGTATCTCCTTCTTCGCGTTTTCTCGCATGCTAAACCGAAACATTGCCTTGCAGCATGGGCCGAGAACGCGCACCACAACATCGCCGCGCGCAAGACCGAGGATCTCGAGCAGTACGTGATCGGCAACTCGACGCGCCTGGCAAAGGAGAAGCAGTGAGCCCGTCCAAGAGGCTAGGCGGCGAAGGCGAAGTGAGAAATGTTGCAGTAAACGAAGTGCAGTATGTTCCCTCTCGATGGTTCAGTGTGAAACGTATATTGTCTTTGTGCTCAGGGTACGCGAGGTTGCGAAAAGCAGAACGTGAACTACGGCACAGGCAGCCTTTCAACTTCGACCATGCCCTATCCGCTCCTCACGCTCGCCCGACTTCGGCGCTCTGCTTCATCGATCGCATACAACCCTCTGACGGACGTCTCTCCGCTCGGGCGCGCCGACCCTGCGCTGCCACGATCGGTTTCGCGCACGCGCAGGTCGTCGAGCGAAATGGAAGTCCGCAGCTTCGGGACAGATAGGTGCGGCGAGGACGAGACTGGCGAGACAGCGTCTTCGTCTGCGACAGCTGCGTCAGGAAGGAGGAGCGACGAGGCGCGGCGAGATGCGGCGCTGCTGCTGCTGAAGGGGGAGAGGAAAGAAAAGCGAGAGGCGCGCTTGCGGATGCTTGGCTTATTCGTTGCGTGCGGAGGTGGAGCTGGCGTCGGCGAGAGGAGTTCTGGGTTGTTGACGCCTGTCAGTGCTCCGGCAATGCTAAAGAGAGGGAGACGAAGCGCATCCGCCGGCGTGAACTCACCGAGCACGTCACGTCCGCCAGTCCATCTCTGCACCACCTTCCTGACCGCGTCCACCGTCTCCCATTCTTCGGAACCGTCACGCACCCCGCAGTCGGCGACGTCCACCTCGACCCGTTCCACCGTGACGCCTGCGTGTTCCGCCACCCGGCGGCTCAGGGCAGCTGCCTCTACAGCATTCGCCGCCGCAAACTGTTTGACGGTCTGCAGCACACTCCGGCGCTGCAGCGAGAGGGATGGGTCGTCGAGGCGGAGCGACGAGTAGCCCGTGCCGAGCGAGAGGAGCTCGACTTTCCCTCCGACAGGGCAGAGCTCTCGCGCGACGTCGAGCGCGGCTGTCGAGGGGTTGAGCGAAGTCGGCGAGGAGGTGAAGGGAAGAAGGAGGGAGGAAGGTGCGGCGAAGAAGGGGGATGCGGCGCAGCTTGCGAGAATAGCCTGCGCAAGCGTGAGCTCGCACGCCGGGTCGTCGTCGCGCAGTAAGCGCGGCGCAATCTTGCCCGTCGTAGTATCTGCCTGGAAGACTTGCAGCGCAATTCGGGCCCCGTAGCGGCCGGTGTCTTCGCTGTCGCGGAAGAACGGCTCGTTCGCGCCTGGAAGGAGGTCAGACAGCGCTCGTTCGAGGGCCTGAGACCGTGCCGGCGGGGTGAGCGGGGCCCAAGACGACGAACTGGAGCTTGTGACGGGGGACGAACGGCGAAAGAGGCGGCTCCAGCGGCTCCTCTTTGTCGGCGCTGCCGCGCTCGACCCAGCGGATGCGTGAAGCGGGAAAGCACGCTTTGCGATCTGCATGTAGAGCGCGAGGGCGTCTTCGACAGACAACTGCACGCGGCCTAGCAGCACCGCGAGGAGCGCCGAGGCCGATGTGCCGACCATGAGCGCGAAGTGCCGTGCTGGCGAGTCGGTGCGAGACGTGCGCAAGCGCGCTTCGAGGAGGACGAATTGCGCGATCGGGCCGACGAGACCGGCGCCATCGAGGGAGAGTACTCGAATGGGCTCGACAGGCGGAGGCGGGCCATCGAGGGAAGTCGTCGGTCTGCCGGACGATAGCGCGGCCGTCTGCGTAGCAGGACCTGTAGTAACCTGCTCGACCGGCGGATCTGCAAACTCGCTGACTTTGACGACGTCGACGGTGGGAGACGGCCCCTCAGCCACCTTCGGCAGCTGCAGATCGATCTCGACAACCTCGCCGGCGAGCACGATGACGGGGACGCGGATCTTGTCCTGCTCGCTGGCCTGCTCCGCCGCGCCGGCGTGCCCGACGCAAGCGGCTCCAGGATCCGACGCCGAGTCAGCGGATGACGCTGACGATGACGACGAAGACTCGACAGTCTCGTCGCTGACACCGCTCGCAGCCGGCTCGTCCTCTAGCAGCGCGGCAGCGTGCTCGGCCGGCGAAGATGTCAATGAGCCGGCCGCTGCAGCTGTCGGCTGAGACGCGGCGCCGTCCTCGGCAGTCGCAGTCGCGGCGGCGCCCGGAGCGAGAGGAGGCAAAGTCGGTTCCGCAGGCGAAGCGGTATCGACTGGACCTTCGGCTGGGCTGCTGGGCTGGCTCTCGCACAGTAGCGGAGGCGGCGCGCTCTGCACGGGCGCGGGAGAGCATACGGGTGGCTCGTCGAGTTGTGCAGGAGAGGCGCTCGCAAGGATGAGCGAGGGCGCAGGTACAGGTGGGTCCGGCGAAATTGGCGAGTCTTGAACGATCGAGGGTGCTGCATCAGGCGCTGAGGTTGTGAAGACGGACTCTTTCACTGCTGCTGACGGGGTGGGGGTTTGCCCGAGCGGTGCTGGCGAGACTTCGATTGTCGGCGCGCCCGTTGGCGGCGGCATTGGCTGCGACACCGCCCTTCGCATGATTGGCGGGCCCAGTCCTCGTGCCACTCGACCTGCAGTCGGCGGGGCAAGGTCGTCTCTGGTCGTTGGCTTGGGAGGCGGCCAACTCCCTTCGAGACGTCGCGCCTGCCTCGGCAGCGTGTCCTTCGCCTCGTCGCCCGTTCCTCCGCCCATGCGCAGCAGCTCATTCTGCGCGTAGCACCACTCGACGAACTCGTCCCTACGCTTGGCAGGCGAGGCCGCCGAGCCGTCCTGCGGCGGATTCTCCCGCGCGAAGCGCTCAAAGAGCGGACCGCGGAGGGCGAGCGAGAGCTGGACGAGGCGCGGGAGGGCCGCGTTGTCGCTCGCGATGTCAACAGCATCTTCTGCCGCCCATGTCGCCGGTGAGAGAGGGTGCGAGAGGGCGTAGTGGGCGAGGAGAGACGTGAGCGAGGCGGTGAGCGTCGATATGGCGCTGCGCGTGGAAGCGAGGGAGCAGACGAGGAGAGGGAGACGGGTGGGGCCGGTCGAGCGAGCGGCGAAGTCGTTGGCGAAGGCTTGGACATCGAGCATGGTAATGCGAGGTGAGAAGCGGGTCAGCGTCGTGCGGTGCGAGCAGGATAAGCACCGACGCACGCCTGCACCTTGAACACTGTCTCTTCTCCCGCGCCCCTGCCCTTCTGCGCACTGCCCTGGAACTCGTACTCGCGCTCGACCACAACTTTGCCGCTGAGCGCCTCCCGCTCCTTCTTCTCGACCGCCTCGAGGTGCTCGTGCACGAGTTGCAGGACGATGGCAGCGCGTTCGCAGAGTCTCGCGCATGCAGCAGAAAGCACTGGCTGCTGCTCAAGCGCGGTCCACGCCGTGCGGAAGGCGTTAAGGGTGGTTGTGAGATCCCGACGCGTCGTGAGCGCCTTGAACGGCTGCAAGGCGAGCGCTTCTTCCACTGCGACCGGCGTTGTAGGAAGCGGCATTGCACAATCAGGCCTGCAGCGGCAACAGCTTGTTCACAAGGGAGGGCGAGAAGCAAGAAGCGGAGGCCGCGCGATGCAAACGCGAGGACCGGGCGAAGGAGGCTCGAGCGGCGTGGTGCGAAGCATGGAAGCAGGTGTGCGTAGCTACAGCACGGAAGATACTCGGCCTGCTCTGCGTACTGCCATTCGCGCCATCACGGCGTGCAGACCAGAGCAGACAAGAGCCCGGCGAAAAGCGAAAGCGAGGAGATTCACGCACCTCCTTTGACTCCCAGAGCGCTTCCAATGGTCGGAGTGCTCTGCTCACACGCTCAAAAGCAGCTCAGAGGCGCATTCAGTACATCGAGCGAGGTGAAACGAGGTGAGGCGTCCCCCTTTCTCGGCTTCGCCTCCTCCCACACCCAGCAGAAGGCCCGCACACCGCCCGCGCAGCTAGTCGAGGCTCGCACATACTCGCACACACTCGAGCACCCAGCCGTCGTCCACTGCACCTGCTCAGCGAGCCACAGTCGCCCAGTTCCACCCCCACCTCGTCGTCGGTGTCCCCGGAAGTCGTCACTGTCTGCGAGCGTGGCGTCGTTCGACTTCGTCCAGGTCCGCCACAGAGGCGAAGTCATCCGCCAGGCCACTTTCGCAGCCCGCGCCCCCGTGTCTGCCCGCGCCGCTGCGTCGCCTGCGCCGTCCGCCATGGTGCGCGCGCGGCTCTGCCCTCCTTCCCTCCTTCGCTTCACTCTTCCCGCTCACTCCCCTCGAGCGCAGTCGTCCAGACGCCCAGTCACCTCGCCAGAAGAGTGGTCAAAGCGTCTCGCAGACGTGCAATGCTCGAAAGAGTGCGTCGACCCTCCCGCCTCGCGCTTTTCCCGCAACTTTTCCATGGCAGCGCGCATTCTCTCCGCACGCCGCGCGCGAGGGCGATACACGATGAGACTCTATTCGAAGTGGGAATCTCTCCTATAGATCTGCGGCTAATCCCCGCATACCGCCCCCCTCCAAAGGAGGGAGGAGCGAATCGACGAGGACACACTTTACTTCATTTCTGACCCTGCCGCTTCGCCGCGTTTGTGCGCTCGAGGGTGCCCTGCCATGCCAGCACATTCACGCTCCGTGCCGTGATGAACGAGCTGACGCGTCGCTCGGTCCCCTCGTCGCAGTGACCTGAATCTCCTCGTCGCCAACTACCTCTTCACCGAAGGATACCTCTCCGCCGCCGAGAACTTCGCGCGCGAGTCGGGTCTGTCCACCTCCGCTGTCGATGCGTCCAGTGCCGGTGCCGCACTCGGCGATGTCGAGAGCATCCGCGCACGCATGGACATCCGGCGCGCCGTCTTGCGCGGCGAAGTCGAGACTGCGCTGAATCAGGTCATCGACCTCGACCTCGAGGTGCGTTTACTTCTACCTTGGCCGGGGAAGAGCGGCGCACGCTGCGTTCGAGGGCGGGAAACACCGAGGATCGATTTCGTACTATGCACCACTCTCAGCCGGGGCCCATGCCGGGCCGTAATAGCCTTGCTCGCGCCCTAGCAAAGATGATGATAGGACAACCAAACCTTTTCGTCAACACTGAGGAACTCCCCCAGTCCCTCGCTCGCTGCTGCGCCCGCTCTGAATCATCGAGCACCACGAATCCCGCCCGCCTGCACGGACTGACGGGACCCTCTGTGCGCACGCATACAGATCCTCGACCTCGACCCGTCCCTGCACTTCCACCTCCTGCAGCAGCACCTGATCGAGCTCATCCGCGCGCGCGAGATCCCGCTCGCGCTCGCGTTTGCGCAGAACGAGCTCGCGCCGCTCGCCGAGGAGCACCCGCGGTTCCTCAAGGAGCTCGAGCGCACAATGGCGCTCCTCGCATTCGAGCTACCGACCATGAGCGTCGGCGGTGCGGATGCGGCTGCTCCGCCGAGTGCAGCGGGAGACGAGCCGGCGGCTGCAGCTGCGGCTGCATCGACCAAGAAGTCGAAGAAGGACAAGAAGGGCGCCTCGACGAGCGGAGGTGCGAAGGACGACGCGGCGATCCCGCCGATGCCGTTGCACATCTCTGCGCTCCTCGACCCGTCGCAGCGGCTGCGCACGGCGCAGGAGCTCAACGCGGCGATCCTGCACGCGCAGGGGCACCCGGCCGAGCCCAAGTTGCCAAAGCTCATGTCGGTCATGAACTGGGGCGAGGGATTGCTGAGCGAGAAGGGCGTCGAGTGGCCAAAGTGTGCGTTCGATCGCCTTTCTCACCGTCTGTACCCGAGACTGATTGGGAGTTTGCGCATGTAGGGGATCTGCACGAGTTGCTGCAGCAGCCCGCGGCGTCTGCATCACCCGTCGGCGTGTCGAACGGCGGGTCAGACGCCGCCATGGCGCTCTGAATCTGGTCTCCGCCGCATCGTGATCTGTCGCCTGTCGTAGCCCTGTTGTCTGTTCTCTCCCTGTTGTGTTGCAAGAGCTGCACCCTGTTTCCCTGCGTCAGGACCTTGATCTGCGAGTGATCGAGCAAGTGCGAGTGGAAATGGAAAGCGCGGAGTGCGAAGGGGACGCGGAGCGAAAGCGGCGGCTCCACCTCGAGGCCTCTCGTCACGGCGCTCGCTGCCTGCACTCGCCTGCTTGCTCCTGCTGCCTCTCGCGAGTACACCTCTGTGCGCGTGCATCGTACCCACGCTCACTGCTCGCTGAAGGTGCGCTTGCCCCGGTCGCCGCCGCCCCACTTCGCGCTTCTCACGCTAACCTCGCCTCGCCCTCGCTCTCCCGAGCACAGCCAGCTCGCAGGTCGAGCTCGTCCAGCACTGCAGAATCCGACTCGACCCAGTCCTCCCCCTAGCATCGACAGCACAAGCGGCGCCATGCCGCTCGCCTTCTCGTCCTCGCCCCGCCGGGGAGGGGGAGGCGATTCCCCTGCACCGCCAGCGAGCCCGCCGCTGCGCATGACCCGCTCAGACACCCTCACCATTTCGCTCGCCGACGCTCGTCACCCTGCGACGGCTCACTCGTCGGCCGCGAACGACTTGCCCCCTCCGGTTCCCGACATTTCCGCCGCCGCTACTTCAGGCGGAACAGGTCTGCACCTAGGTCTGAGCCGCGAATCGGCGAATTCGACGTCCGCGGCAACGGAGAGCGCAGGCGCAGCTCGTCAGGCCCGTCTAGCAGCGGCTTCGTTGTCGTCGCCGTCGAGTGCGGCCTCGCCTACAGCAAAGCTGAGGGGGCTCTTTCGCCCTGCTGCAGGGCCAGCGGAGGAGCTGAAGAGCGCTTCAATGGCGCGGGCCAGCTCGCACGACTCGGTCATGCGTCCGAGAGGACAGGACGGACCGACAAAGCGACCCGCGACGGCATTGGGCACTTCTCGCCCCGCTTCCATGCTCCTCGGGTCGGGCACAGCCGCACCGTTGAAGTTGGAACATACGGCAGACCTGTCGTCTTCACCGACGAGGTGGAAGAAGCCGTTCAGCGGGGCCGGTCGGCCGGCGACATCGGCAGGGACGTCGTCCTCGTCCGGTTTCACCTTCCCCGCCGCGCCGACGGCGCGACAGCGGGACTCGCTCGCACCTATACTCACCGATACTGCCCGTCCTGAGGCGCGAGGCTCGTCGCCAACTGCACGAGCCGTCTCCCCTTCTCGCTGGCGGAACCCGTTCATTCGACAATCGTCGTCCTCGGCCAGCTCGCCGACGACACTCCTCTCTACCTCTCCGACGCATCAGCGCCTCACTGCCCCATCGCACGCCCGCACTGCATCCGGCTCTTCCGACCTGAACGACGCGCTTCACGTTTCGCGCGCACCGCAGCGGCGACCATCAGACGAGCTCGCGCCTTCATCAGGCGGCCCAGAAAGCTCGCACAAGCGCGGGTTCTCGTTCGGGCGGCGGAGCAGCGCGAGCGGCGATGGCGAGGCGGGCACGGGCGGCGCGCTAGCGGGCGGGCTGCGCAAGCTTCGAGCGCAATTCTCGCACGCTGCGCCGCCGGCCGCGTCGACACAGCACGAAGACGACGCTGGGAGTGCGACGGACGAACCGCGCGTGTATGCCTCGCGGCTGAACGGGATCGCCCCGAGCAGTGAGGCGGCGAAGCCGGCGTTACTGAACGGGCACAGCCGCTCTGCGTCGCTCGCATCAAGCATAGCGCCTTCCCTCGCACGCACTTCGTTTGGCGACTCGAGCTCGCGGCCGGTGCGCGCCTCTCTTGAATCCTCGCAGCCGCCGCTTTCAACAGCTGGTTCGCCCGCACCCGCCTCTTCCGCCCCATCACCTCGCGTCACCACTGCACCACCCCACTTGCGCAAGAAGTCGTCGTTTTCCGCGGTCAAGGCCCTCCTCGGCTCGACGTCCCCGTCCGCTTCGCCTGCGGGCACGGGCGGCTCTGCGGGCACAAGACGAGCCGACTCGCCCTCTTCGGACGCGGGCGAGGCGCTTGACCCGCTCACGGACGCAGAACTCGCGAGCTGGCGCCGCGCAGGGCGCGAGCGGCGAGCCGCTGCGCGTAGCGGAAGCGGGAGTGGCGGAGGCGGCGAGACGAGCGAAGACGAGGTGATCGAGGTGTTGGGCGAGGCGGCGCGCCTTGGTCCGCGCGCGGGTCCGGCGACGGCGAACGAGCGTCGAGGGAGCATAACAAGCCAGGACAGCGGCGACGTTCTCATCATCGGGCAGCAGCAGGGACCGCAGCAACCTGCCTCGCCCGCTTTGTCGACGCACCGGTCGCAGGCGATGCGATCCTTTACCGAAGCGTCTTCGGCGGCCTCGAGCGTCCGCAAGGCGAGCTCGCCCCGCAGCTCGGCCGTGCCGCTGTTTCCGAACAGCCCGAGGAGCTCGTCGCAGCCCTTCCTGGGCTCACGGCGCAGCAGCTCTGCAGCTGCGGCGGCCAGGCCGAACACGGCGCCCGTCGAGCGCAGGTCGTCGCGTGTCGGCGAAGGGACCGTGGACAGCGGCGTGCTCAACGTGCTCGAGTTTGTCGCGGTCGACGCGGGCGGCGATGGCGAAGAGGCGCTCCCGCTGCACTTCCCGCAGACGCACAGCACCGACGAGTCGCTTTTCCCCTCTGCCATCTCGCCGAAGCTCGGCCCGCCTCCGTCGCCCTCGCTCGCCGTGCTCGGCTCGAGTCCGCCGAAGCGAGGGCACCTGCGCCGGCGGTCGACCAGCTCGAGCCAACTCTCGCTCGGGAGCGAGGAGGACATGATTCTCTCGACGTTGGGCGGCTTTGCTGGGCTGGGTCTCTCGTCGAGCCCTTCTTCCGCGAGCTCGAGCCCGGTGCTCCCTCAGCAACCTTTCATTGCACCGTCTGCGAGCGCTGCGGAGCAGAGCAGCCTTCCGGCGTCGATGCAGCAGCTCTTCTCAACGCCTCCGAAGATCGCTCGGCCGAAGACCGATGGAGCACCCCTCTCGAGCCCGTCGAAACGGGCAGCACGGCCGAGCCCGATTCAGGTCGAGTTTGGCAGCCGCAGACTGAGCACCGCGTCGCTCGCGTCTCCCGTCTCGCCCTCTACTCCGCCACCGCGACCAGCGCGAGCACCGGGTCGTCTTTCCCGTCCTGTCAGCGGGTCGTCAGCCACTCCGCCACAGCCGTATGTCCCGTCATCTCAGCAGGAGACTTCGTCTGCGCGCTCTCCCTCCTCGCCCAAGCCCGCCGCAGTGGCCACGGTGCACTCTATCTCGACCGCTCCGCCACCTTTACCGCCTTCGTCGCGTCGAGCGCTCGTCCGTCCGCGCATCCCGCCATCCTCGTCTGCACCGCGCTCGCCCCCGGCCCGCCCAAGCAGGAGCAAGGAGCGTGCCCGCGCGCGCGCGGCGCTTGAGGGCAATGCCGTGAGTACGGTGCGCCGCCCGAGTCTCGAGCTCGTTGGCGAGCGGTACTCGGCCGAGGGAGGACTGGGGGGATGGTGCGAGGCGGAGAAGGAGCGAAGGAAGGACCTCCCGCCTACGCCGCCCGGGAGCGACGAGTTGCGGCACGATTGCGAGGGTCTGCAGATTGACGAGGCGGGAAGGAGGCGCGAGGCGGCGGCCATCGCAGCCGCTTGAGCACGGCTCGAGCAGGGCGCGAGCCGGACTCGCGCACTGGACTGCATAGGTCGAAGTCGTAGGAGCGTCATTGACACTGCATTGTGCCCTCTATATCGCCAACGCTGCTCTTGCGCGAGGCAGACTTGCACGAGAAGCTCCGGCGGCCTTCTCAAGCAGGACGCCTGGCCTCTTCCCGTCCTTTCTGCCGCATCTCCGGCTAGCATGACGCCGGTCCCGCACAGCTGAGCTTTCTCGTTGTCCTGGTCTATCTTCTCGCTCTCCTCCGGCGAGGTTGGAGGATGATCGCCTCTCGCAGTGCGCTGCTCCGCTTCCGCTACAACGCCTCGGCGCCGCTTTCCCTCTCGCCCTTTACTGTGTACTCGCTCTCTGTTGCAGCATGAAGCCGATCTCGCTCCTGCTGAGCTCGCTGGCGTGCTTGTGTGCTGTCTACGCTGCTCCGGTGGCGGGTGCGTCCCTTTCCGGTCCCGGCGCTCTGCCTTTCGCGCCACTGATCCGACTCGCGCGAACAGACTTTGCTGGAGCCGCGGTCGGTGTCGACGTCGATGCCGCCACTAAGGCCGCCGTTGCCGACATTTCGTACAAGGAGCTGTGCGTGCTCGTTTGACGAGTCCCCTGTTGCTCTCGCGAGGGAGAGCCGCTCGCTGACTCCGTAGATACTCGCGCGTACAGCTGCTTCCTCGAATTTACTTACGACGCTGGTGCGTCCTAGAGCTGCTGGCTTACCCGACTGGTGCCGGCGCTGAAGCCTCCATTCGGCCGCTCGCAGAAAGCGCCGTGCTCAAGTATACCAAGGACCAGCTCATCAAAGACGGCGCGTTTCACGTCATCTCTTGCTGCAGGCGACGCTGATTCCGCATCCGCTTGCAGAGGACGGCAAGGATGTTGTTCTTAACGACGGCTTCAAGCGCGACGAGAAGGACCGCGAGGTCTACTACGTCTCGTACTGCTACAAGCAGAACGAGGCGCATGGCAAAACGAGCGAAAGTGCGGAACAGCCTTGTCCATTTTCCTGCACGCTCGTGGCGGACAGCTGAGTTCCTGTTCTTCGTGGTCGCAGACTCATACGGAACCTCCTCGACCACGGGCGATCCTTTCCTTGACGTAGTCGACAAGCTCGGCATCCAGTCGTCGGCCGGCTTTGGCGGCCACAGCGGCGTGCTCGCCAACCTCGTGAGCGGTGGCAGAGGTTTCGACAGCACCGCGATGTCGCTCCGCCACAGGCGCCAATTCGGCAGCGTCGGTGCGTTCCTGTTCGCTGCAGTCCGCTCCGCCCGCTCGCCGCCCATCTTCCAACGTCCGCAGGTTCCGGTCTTTCGTCGCCGTTCGACTCCTCTATCCCCTTCGGTGCCTACGACTCGTCCCCCTTCGACAGCCCGCTCAGTTCGAACGCCCTCCCGGACGTCAGCACCGACCCCAACGAGCTTCTCGAAGGCGCGAGCGCGGGCTTCCCCGGCTCGGGCGGTCGCAATTTCGGTCAGCTCGGCGAGAGCAACGGCGGCTTCGGCGCGGCTGGCGGCGCGGGAGGCGGTCTCTTCGGCAGTACGTCGAATGGGTGCTTGATTGGCCCGAGCTGACCTCCGGAACCGGCCGCAGATCGCGACTCGCCGTCGCCGTCCTCGTCGTCTGCGATTCCTTCGGTCTACCGCTGGAAGGACTCGACCGTCAGCGAGGAGAGGCTCTACTCCGACTCTCGTCAGAGTCCGCTGGTCTCGTCACTACCCGCACGCACCACCTTTACTGACAACACCTCTCATCCCGCAGCTCCTCGTCCCTCCATTCGTCCTGCGCCCGCCTCTCCCGCGCCCCAGCCGTCCTCAGTCGCCAGCAGGCTTGCCGCTCCACCTTCGCAGCCGACGAGCACCTTCCAGCCGGCAGCCGGTCCACCCGCTGTGACCCTCAAGGTCGGGTTCACCCCGACGGGCGTTGCGTCTGCCGCGCAGCAGGGCGAGGCCTCGTCCCTGACGATCCAGACGGTCCCGCCGACCGCCGTCGCTATCGCTTCGTGATGTAGTGTTCTAGCGACGGGTGTGGGCATCTGTGGGTGGGCATCTGTGGTGAGGAGGATCTGCAGACGCGGCACGTGTAAGAGAAAAGCATGCAACGCTGCACAGACTTTCGAGACGTGCACAGGCTTTCCTCACTTTTCGATCGTCAAATTCGTAGCAGAGACGTGAATAGACCGTTGGCTTCGAGCAGGGAGGCAGAGGAGACGGCCGGGGATTAAGCAGAGCGCGAGCAACGAAGCTTCTCTGTACACCGCTCTCGCCCTCTCCCATCGTGCGGGCGTATTGGGCGCATACGTAACCGCTAGTTGCAAGGAAACGAAGAGAACAACTCGTCTACCCGTCTCCTAGAAGGGAGAAGTCCTGCTTGAGAAGGCCGTTCCCCTCCGACCGCAAAGAAGGGCGAAAACAGGGTTGCTGAAGAGAGGTATAGCGCGTGCCTGAGAGAATAGGAAGGGAAGAGAAAGTGGAGAGCGGGCTCTACAGCTCCTGCTCGCGCGACCAGAACTTGAGGCGGCACTGGTCCTGCAGATTGCGACGCGATCAAGTCAGCAACCTTGCGCCCTCCAGAGCCATGCTGGGACGTACCTTGGGGAAGAGCGTCGCAATGATCTGAATCTCGTCCGACTCCGGCGTGCGCTCATGGGACCAGGACAAGAGCGTGGCGGCAGTGCCGATGACCGCCGACATGTGCATGTAGACGTAGTTCTGGCCTGTTCGCGACATAGGCAAGCGGTGGACAAGTCGTGCGAGCACGTCGATAGCGCAAAGAAGTGTCGGCAAAAGGCGCAGGAAAGATGAAGGAGGCGGCGGGAAGAGAGAGGTTCGAGGAGTGGCCAAGTTAGCGCGAAACCCTCGCACTCAGCTCGAAGAAACGATCCAGATCAGCAAGCGAGACGCACCGATGCACTTGTGCGCGCCGGCGCCAAACACGAGCCAGTTCTTCGAGTCGCCGCCGCCGTGGTTCGCGCCTCCGGGCATCCAGCGCTCCGGGATGAAGTCCTCCGGGTCGGGGTAGACCTCCGGGTCGTGCAGCGACTGCAGTGGAGGAGACGGAAGTCAGCCACAAGCCTGCAGAACAGCAAAACGGAGCGGGCGGAAATACGCACGTTCCAGAAGGACGGGATGAGCATTGTGCCCTTGGGCACGGTGTACTCGTCGTTGATCGGGAACGGCTTCTTGGTGAGGTAGGGCACCATGATGACCGGCGGGCGGTACCGGAGCACCTCCTTGGTCACCGCGTTGGTGTAGGGCATCTGCTCGAGCCACGCGAGCGACATGGGCGAGTCGTGGTCGCCGGCGCGGACGCGCGCCTGCTCCTCGCGCACCTTGGCGAGGACCTCCGGGTGGTCGGCGAGGAGCTGGAAGGCGAACGTGATCGAGGACGACATGGCGTCTGAAGAGGAACTCTGTCAACGGCAACCCACGTGGTATTGGAACAGACGAAATGACGGTAGTCCGACGAAACGCACCCTGCGAAGCAAAAATGAACGAGAGGAGGACGAGAGCCATCTCCTTGTCGGTGTACTCGCGGACCTCCTTGGCAATGATCTTCTCGACCCACGCGTCGAGGAGGCAATCGGCCTCCTTGCCCTCGCGCATCGCCTTCTTCGACGCGGCGGCAGCAGCAGCAAGGTGCTTGACAGCGACCTCGCGCGCGCGGCACGCGTTCCACACCTTGGTGCCGGGGAACGCGAAGGGGAAGTTGACGAGCTCGAGCGCCTGCGTGATCAACCAGTACTTGTCCGAGATCTCCTGGGCAGCAGCATCGGCGATGTAGCTGCCGCAGAAGACCCGGAGACTGGTGATCATGTTGAGGTCGCGGAACTTCATCTGGTACGGCTGGTGGTTCGGGTTCTTGTCGGCGAGCCACTGCTTGAAAAAGTCGCGGTAGATCTGGTCCTGCATGCGGAGGTAGATCCTGTGTAGAAGGCGAGATCAGCGGGACTCCATTGTGCGCAAGGAGGAAGCCAGCTCACTCGAGCGCCTTCGGGGTGAAGAGAACGTTGAGGCCCTTGCGGTACTCATTGTGGACCTTGCCGTTCAGGAAGACCCAGTTCTCCGCTGCAAACACGATCAGGTCAGCTGTAACGCACCGATTGCCCACGCAGACTAGAACTCACGAAGGAGGATCTGCTTCGCCGAGCGGACCAGGCAGGGCTCGGCGAGAGTCGAAGAGTTGAGGATCTTGCGCGCATAGTCCGTGGTCGACGCGATGACGATGAAGCTGATGGGAGGAGCGGAGCGTTAGAGACGTGTTCGAAGGAAAGAAGGGGAGGGAAGGGCGATGAGGGGCGTACATGTTGAATACACTGCAGGACACGCTCGTCAGCTCTGCCTCAGCGGGAAGACGCGTAGGAATGCACGCACGACACGGAAGCGAGCGGAGTGGACCAGGCTGCGCGAGGGTTGCGATGTCAGTATTGTTGTCCGAAGCCGAGGCTCGAGGGGGGCGAGGCGCACAGCGCTTGTACGCCTCCATGGTCGGGTTCAGCGACTCGGCAAACTGGCCGATGACGGGCTGGTGAACGTGTCCATGCAGTCAGCACGCGGTTCTCGGAGCTGTGGAGGCGGGAAAGAGGGCGAGCGCACGATCTGCCAGGCATGTCCGGGAAGCTGCTGCTTGCGCGAGCGCCACAGGGCCTGCTCGGCGACGAGGAGGGTGACGACGACGGCGAGCACGCTCGTCGCGATCGTCTTGGTGGTCCACTCGACCTGCGGGAGCTCGGGCAGCGACGCCGCGAGCTTGCCAATCGCCGCGTGCAGCTGCGACGGCGTGCTGGCCGGCGCGGCAACGTAGCTCGACGAGTGCGACATTGTGGCCCCAAGCGTGTATCGTGCGCCTCCGATCTGCGGTCTAAGCGGCAGTCCCCGGCTCTACAGGCGCGCGGAGGGACTCGTAGCGAAAGAGCGAGGGCGCGTTTCGCGCGCGGCGAGAGCGGCGGTGGTCCGATCCTCTCGTGCGCCCCTTTCGAGCTCGCCGGATCCGTTCGGTCCGTCCTAGCCCTGCCCTGCCCTGCCCTTCTCTCTCATGCTCAGGCACCGCGAACGGCGCACTCCCGCTGCCGACGCGGTGAGCCCGTCCACCCCGTCTCGTCTCGCCGAATTCCCTGCACGCGCCTCTTGCTGGACCAATGCTGGACCGCCGTTCCGGCTCACACCATTGATCGCTAGGTGCGAATACCGTAAGACGCTCGCTGCTCAGACAAGATCTGTGCAGGCGGCTGGGACGCTCTTCGCTGGATCGCAAGTCTGCCCAGATGTCAGCCGTGGCTCAGAGCGCTGGAGACGAGTTTCGAGGCTGGAATTGCCATTCGGGCATGCTTGCGCTGCCTCGTCTGCCCTTCACTTGCTTAACGGACGCCAGACTAGCCTTCGGCAGCTTGCAGCGGCGCGCATGAGCTTGCATGGACCTCAAGCCGGAACGTGATGGATCGTCTCGTGTCGCAGTATGGCCAGCCATGCTTGCTTCTTGACCTGTGGGACACGCGAAGAGACCTTCATCGACGCCTGTAGCTTAGAAGGGTACTAGCGCGCCGACAAGCCAGAGCAAAGGCGCAAGGACCAGCAGGACGAGGTGCAAGACGAGATGTGTCGTCGCTCACGCAATATTGACCATTCTTTGGAAGAATGCATGGACGCAATCCGCCATCAACAAGGTTTGGGAGGGGCACGAAAGTCACACAAGCGAGGCATCAGTAGCAAAGGCTTCATCAGTCCTGACGAGGAGGAGCCCGAGCTA
Source organism: Rhodotorula paludigena (assembly GCF_050403205.1). Classification (NCBI taxonomy): domain Eukaryota; kingdom Fungi; phylum Basidiomycota; class Microbotryomycetes; order Sporidiobolales; family Sporidiobolaceae; genus Rhodotorula; species Rhodotorula paludigena. The sequence continues at coordinate 216,794 of NW_027481428.1, read as the reverse complement.
CTTCGCCTCAAACGTCTCGCATGGACAGGCGCAGCCCTTTGACGCACTACAGAGCCCTTAAAGACATTACTAGCGGTCTAGTAAGCCTCAAAGGGCGAGAGCGAGGAAAGCGAGCGCGCGTAAGCCGATCGCTCGAGCTCGAGCTGCGTTCACCGCCGCGACCTGCGCTTCCATCTCAACACCTCGCGCACTGCCGGCCATGTCGACCGCAGAAGCGCCCGTAGCGAGCACCTCTGCCGCCGCCATCGAGGCCAAGAAGCGCAAGCGCAAGCGCACGCACAAGAAGGGCGCCGCCTCGTCCGACGCTCCCGACGCCGCCACCCCGGCCGCGGCAGCTCCGCAGCCGGCCGACGACGACGTCGAGCCCCTTATCGACCCCGAGTACGAGCCCGCGCCGGAGCACGCGGACCAGCCCGACAAGAAGCAGAAGAAGAAGCGCGCCTCGCAGGGAGGAGGCGATGCTGGTCCGCCCGCCGGCTTCGCGGTCGAGGAGGAGCAGCCTCGCGCGTCGACGTCTTCGGGCGACGCAGCGGCCGATGCGCTTGCGCTCATGACGGGCGCGCAGCCCGCGCCCGAGCCCAAGTCGACCGCCTTCTCGTCGCTCGACCTCTCCGAGGGCACGCGCAAGGCCCTCGACGGCATGGGCTTTAGCAACATGACCGAGGTGCAGGCGCGCACGATCCCGCCCCTCCTCGCGGGCAAGGACGTGCTTGGCGCGGCAAAGACGGGCTCGGGCAAGACGCTCGCCTTCCTCATTCCGGCCATCGAGATGCTCAACAAGCTCAAGTTCAAGCCGCGGAACGGTTCGTTCAGGCTATACGAGCGTGGTGCACGAGGCGGAGCTGACACGGCTTCTCCGTACGCAGGAACCGGCGCCATCGTCGTCTCCCCCACCCGCGAGCTTGCACTCCAGATCTTCGGTGTTGCGAAGGAGCTCTGCGAGCACCACAACCAGACCTTCGCGATCGTCATGGGTGGTGCAAACCGCAAAGCCGAGGCGGAGAAGCTTGCCAAGGGTGTCAACCTCCTCATTGCGACCCCTGGACGACTGCTCGACCACCTGCAGGTGCGCCGCCTCTGCTTCCCGCGATGCTCAAGTCACTCGACTCACCTTCTCATGCCCACAGAACACGAAGGGCTTCGTCTTCAATAATCTCCGCGCCCTCATCATCGACGAGGCAGACCGCATCCTCGAAATCGGTTTTGAGGACGAGATGAGGCAGATCGTCAACCTCTTGCCCAAGGGTCCGTTTAACTACCTCTCATTGACATTCTGGGATGGCATCACTGACGCCTCCGTTCCAGACAACCGCCAGTCGATGCTGTTCTCGGCGACGCAGACGACCAAGGTCACGGACCTCGCGCGCATGTCGCTCCGCCCGGGCCCGCTCTACATCAACGTCGACACCAAGAGCGACACGTCGACCGCCAACAACCTCGAGCAGGGCTACGTCGTGTGCGAGTCGGACAAGCGCTTCCTCCTCCTCTTCACCTTCCTCCGCAAGAACCTCAAGAAGAAGGTCATCGTCTTCTTTTCGTCGTGCAAGTCGGTCCAGTACCACGGCGAGCTCCTTAACTACATCGACGTCCCCGTCCTCGACCTTCACGTGCGTTCCAGCCCTTCACTGTGCCCCGAACCGTCCCCACTTGACACCGATCGATCTCGCAGGGCAAGCAAAAGCAGCAGAAGCGCACCAATACTTTCTTCGAGTTCTGCAACGCGCCGACCGGCATCCTCCTCTGCACGGACGTTGCCGCGCGCGGGCTCGACATCCCCAAGGTCGACTGGATTATCCAGTTCGACCCGCCCGACGACCCGCGCGACTACATCCACCGCGTCGGTCGCACGGCGCGGGCGGGCAAGCAGGGCAAGAGCTTGTTGTTCCTCCTCCCGAGCGAGCTCGGCTTCCTCCGCTTCCTCAAGGCCGCAAAGGTTCCGCTCAACGAGTACAGCTTCCCGAACGACAAGATTGCTAACGTGCAGGGTCAGGTACGTCACCCCTTGCTGTTCGGCTCCTTGCCCGAGCTCGCGCTGACTGAATGTGCGATGATCCGCCCAGCTCGAGAAACTCATCTCGAAGAACTACTACCTGCATCAGTCGGCGCGCGACGGTTTCCGCGCCTACATTCAGGCCTACGCCTCGTACTCCCTCAAGACCATCTTTGACGTGACTCAGCTCGACCTGGCCAAGGTCGCGCGCGCGTTTGGCTTCTCGACGCCGCCGAGCGTCAACATCAACGTCGGGCGGAGCGCCAAGGGCGGCAAGAAGCGCAAGGACCACACCGGGCGGGGCAGCGACGACGAGGACGACGGTTCGGACGACGAGAGCGAGGACGAGGAGGAGACGGAGCGCCAGCGGAGGGCAAAGATGGCGCGGCGCGGCGGGCAGGGGTACCAGAACAAGCGGCGCGAGGTCGAGGGCGGCAAGCGGCAGGGCAAGGATTTCTACCGCGCCGACGGCGGGCGGGAGAAGCTGAAGCAGGGCGGCGGCGGGACGCAGTGGAGCCGCTGAGCAGTGCGCTCGTCTTCCCCGGTTGTACGAGTACTGTCTTCGTTGTTCCCCCTTCGTTCTGCTTTCCGCTCTTGCATCGTTGTACTGCCTGTAACCCTTGCGCACCCTTACCGCACGCACGAGACCACCGATGAGGAGAAAGATGCGGGAATACAAATACTCAAAAGGAGGGGAAAAGGAAGAATCGCTACAACAACAGCTCCGCCAGCGTCCCATTTTACCGGTTCTTGCGCAAGCTCGGCTTGGCCCAGAAGTACCGCGCAGCCTTGCTCCGTGCCCCGCGCACGCGCTTGACGAACGGCTCGAGCGCGGCGACACGGTCCGGCGAAGGATCTTGGTCGGGGATGTAGAAGTAGTGCGGCGGGATCGGGTGGCCGGACGCGTCCTGTACAACGGCAGGTAGACTGTCAGCAACTGTATGGGTGGAGCAAACAGACGCAGCGCGGACGGCAGCGCACCTTGAGTCCGGCATTGTCAATCTTGCCAAACATGCCCTCCTGGGCGAGCACCTCCTCGACGAGACCCCTCCACGCAGCGACGGCGTCCTCCTCGCCTTGCGGCGTGTCCTTGCGACGCTCGACGACATCGTCGTCGGCGCTCAGGATGGTCCACATGCTGCCCGTCTCCTTGAGAAGCGCGCGGATTACCTCGTCGACGGCGACGGTCGAGCGCGAGTGGAAGACGATAGCCGATGCAATCAGGCCAGGCAGGTCGAGACCGAGCGACTCGGCAAGAGCAGAGGCGCGCTCGATAGATGCGAACGAGGAGGGGAGAGGGAGGGAAGGGAGGTCAACCGGACCGAGTTGCGGCGAGAGACCGTGGTCGTTGGAGTAGTTGTAGGCAGGCGACGAAGCGCGCGAGTACGCCCGGTCGTCCTGCTCGTCTTCTTCCTCGTCCTCGTCGCCGCCAAGGCCGATCTCCGACTCTGCGACGATGACCTTGGCGTCCCAGCCCCAGAAGCGCAGTCGGAGCGCCTCTCCCGCGCGCTTCTCGGCGCAGACGACGGTTCCCGTCTTCTTGACCTTGCCGTCGACCTTCATACCGTTCTGTCCCGTCACGCGGACCTCGACCTCGATGCGCCCGTCGAGCTCCTGCTCCTCGCGCGACACGATCCGCACCGAGCAGTGAATGCGCGACGCGTTCTTCGCCGCTTTCGGCAGGATGACGGGGACATGCGTCGGATAGCCAACGTCGCGCGACGAGCGAGGAAGAGCCTTGCGAGCCTTGCGGCCAAAGTAAAGTACCGTGCCGCGTTCGAGGTGCAGAGTATGAGGGGTGTCGAGGCCGGGGTCGCGCGACGTCGAATGCTCCAGCGCTGTGTCGGGTGAAGGCGCGTCGGAGGCAAGCGCAGAGATGCTCGCAAGCTCGTCGAGCGCCGCAGTGGAGGACGAAGAGAGGCCGAAGGAAGGTGAGGAAGGAGGAAGCGAAGAGGTCGAGGCGAAGCGGCGGACAGGCGAGAGCGGGGCTTTGCCAAGGTGCGAGGGCAGCGGCGAAGTCGGCACGTCGAACCTGTCGAGGTGAGTGCGCGGGAAGAAGGGAGACGACGATCTTGCGCCGGGCGAAGAGGACGAGGAGGTGGCTTCTGCGAAGATGGGTCGGTGAGCACGAGCTCTGCGCTGCTCAGCTTGACCACTCACTCAGACTCCTCGGGAGCTTGCTCGGCAAAAGGACACCGTCGGCCTCGGACGATAGCGAGAGTGGGCGCTTGTTGTTTGCGAGATGCGAGTGAGGAATGGGAACGCCGGCGGGAAGGGCCGCGCGGTTCGAGACGTCTTGCAGCATGGCGGGAGCAGCAATCGCGCTTGTGTGCAGACTACGCAAGGAAGCGGAGGCGGTGTTGCGAGAGCGAGGAAGCGCCGGAAAACACGGCGCTCCTCGTCGCAGCTGTTTACGCGCACGTGACTCTCGTTCTTCGCACCTCTCAGGGTGTCTCAGGGCGGGACCAGGCTAGGAAGAGATTACAGTAGGCTTGGGGGGGGGGAACGCGGCCCTGCAGCACCCTGCCCGTGCTCGTCCTGACGGTGCTTCTCTCCCTGCTCCTCCCTGACCACCGCGCGTCGCGACCTGTCTGTCTCACAAACACGGCCTTTTCTGCTCGGCAAAAAGCGAGCGTCCACAACTGCGTTGTCAGCGGCGGAAGCCCCGCAGAACCCGTAGGCAAAGTACAAGAAAGAGTACAAGGCGTCGAACTCGAGCGGAAGAGACGACGGTGAAAGGAGACGAGGCGAGAAGGGAGGAGGGGGGGTTCACAAAGGTACTGCGACACAACTTGTAGTTTTCTTCTTCAGTTCGAGGAGGAGCGAGCAGGGAAGTCGAGGGTAGGGTGAGGTGGCACTGGGAGAGAAGCGGCTCAGAAGCCGCCGTACTGCGGCGACATCTGCTTGTGCCCTCCCGCCGGGACGGGCGGAGGCGGCATCATCTGTTGCTGCAACTGCTGCATCTGCTGCTGCGGATACTGCGCCGCTTGCGCAATCGGGCTCGTGCGCTGCTTGGCGAGGCTGCCCGGCGGCGGGGTTGCGAGGCCGTTGACGCGCGGGACGCCACCCGGCGAGAGCGCACCGCCCGAGGGAAGTACCGCAGCGCCGCCCATGTGCGGCGAGAGGTTGCTCGATGCAGCCGAGGTCGGACGAGGAGGCGGGACGACACCGCCGTTGGCCGAGAGCGGGCGCGGCTGGAGCTGCTGCAGCGGGATGGGGCTTCCGCCCGCCGCGGCGGCCGCAGCTGCGGCAAGCTGAGCTTGCTGCTGCTGCTGCTGTTGCTGCTGCTGTATCGCGAGCTGGAGCGCCTGCGGGTTTGAGTATGGCGGAGCAGAGAGGCGGGATGTGGCGGGGAGACCGTTTGCACCCTGGAGTGCGGCGGCGCGCTGATTCGGGAGAGACATGCCGTTCGAGCCGAGCGGCGAGAGGGGCAGTCCGTGGTTGTACCCGGGCGGGAGGACGATCTGCCCTTTGCCGTCCTGGCCAATGACGACGCCGTTCACGTTGACGCCCGGGAGCGGCAGTCCGTTTGCGAGGGGCGAGTGCTGGCTACCGTGCGGCGATACGGCACCACCGCCAGCCGCGCCGGACTGCGAAGGCGTCCGGCGCATCTGGTCCGGCGTGCCCGCTCCACCTGCCGCGGCCGCCGCCATCGCCGCCTGCTGCTTGCGCATCGCCTGCTGCTGCGCGAGCTGCATCGCGCGCTGTGACGCGATCTGCTGCTGCGCCTGGGCGTACGCGGCGGCATTCGGCGACTGTCCCGACGCCTGGGCGGCAGCGGCCTGCGCAGCTGCCGCTTGAGCGGCGGCGGCGGCGGCAGCAGCTTGACCAAGCGGCGTGCCTGCAGCAGCCTGCGACGGCGCCATCTGCAGTGGCGGGCGTTGTGGCGGACGACCGACGACGAGCGGTGCAGGCGTGTTCTTGTCCGGGTCGGACGCGACGAACCGCATCGCTTCGTCGAGGTATGCCGAGTCGAGCGTGAGCGACTGCACGTCGGCCGGTTTGAGCAGCCGCACTCGCCGCAGGAGATACTGCAGGTCGAAGTCATCGACGAGTGTAGGCTCCTCCGCGGTGGGGAAGTCGAGTCCGACATCCGTGTCGTACTTGAGCCGTTCTCGCCGCCGTGCTGCGAACCACTCGTCCTCCTCTTCATCATCGTCCGTCGCATCACTGTCCCGCTCACTGCCTGCTCGCCGCTGCGTCGGCTCGTTCTCCGACTCGTCTCGCCGGGGAACCACACCGACGCGATCGATGAGGACGCGCCCTCCTCGCCCGACGCGCTTGCGGAAGCTGGTGCGCACGCGGCCGAGTGGCGGTTGGTACTGCGTCGAGAAGCCGAGGGCCTCTCTCCGTCCGTTCGGCCCGTTGAACGGGATCGAGCTCGGGACGGGCTCGACTGAGCGGAAGAAGCGCGCTGGCGTTGGCGGCAGCTTGGAGAGGTAGGCCGAGTCGGTCCAGTCCTCCCAATGCGTATCGGCTTGGCGCTTGCGCGACAGGTCGCGCTCGACCTGCTTGAGGATCGCGTCGTTGCGCTGCTTGCGCGCTTGCAGTTCGTCGAGCGGGACGACGAGCGCAGCGGGCGAGATGGCGTTCGGGTCGTTCTTGCGTAGCGAAAGACGAAGCGAACTGCTGTGGCCAGAAGAGACGGTCAGCGAGCGGAAATGCATCGAGGTGAACATCGAGAGAGGCCAACGCACCCGGAACCCGGCTCATCGCGCTTGCGCTTCTTCTCTCGCCGTGAGATGAGCAACTCCTCGTCGCCGTCAGGCTCATTCAGGCGACGCTTGAGCTCGCGCATTTCGCATCGTCGCTCGAACACAGCGCGCTCGAGCTGGACCGCCTCGAGCTTGAGGCGCTCGCGCTCCTGCACCTTGACGAGGAGGGCGTGCGCCGCGTACAAGTCGTTGCGCAGCCGCACAAGGCGCTCGAGGTTCTGCTGGTCCGAACGGCGGGTCTTGCGCGCCGTCTTGACATCGCGACGGCGGAAGCACACGTAAGGGTTGTTCTCGTTCGACTCGTCGTACTGTGATCACGAATTCCGATATCTCGATCAGCATATCGCTTCATAAAGCGAATAAGGCAGAGAGAGAACCTCGCTGCGACTCACGTCAAGTTGCGGGATGACCGATTTGCCGCCCCTCGCGATCCTGCGCTCCTTCCAGTGCGCGTACACCTCGCTTGCGTACGGCCGCAGCCGGGCCAACTCTGGTCGGAGGAGGTCGAGGAACGCCTCGTCGAAGTCGTCGAGCTTCGGCAGGAGCGACAGGTTGACGTGGGCCATGGGCGCCTTGCGATCCGTCACCGTCTCGAACACCTCCATCACGAGCTCAAAGTCGTCCTCGGACAGCGGCGCCGTCGGCGGCGGGAGCGAGACGAGCGTCCCCGTCCCGCCGGCGAGCGCTGACGAAGGACCGGCGGCGGGCGACGAGGGCGGCGGCTTGCTCTTGTTGCGCGCGCCGCGACCGCTCGGCGTTCCGTGCACGTCGTCGTCGCCCGCGGGTGCGGCGGACGACGAGGCGCGCGCGCGGGGCTTCGCACCGGGCGCGAACTGGGCGTTGAAGTCCTCGAGCCAGTCCTCGTCGTCCTCGTCCATCGTGTACGCGACGGCGCCCTTCTGCGTGTCCTCGACCGTGTCCGAGAAACGGATGTACGAGATCGGATCGACGTAGCCCGGGCGGTACAGCGCGTCGTACTCGGCATCGGGGATGGGCTGGCTCGTTCGCGTTGGGATGTACGCCTCTTCGCGCTTCTTGCCCTTGTCGCGGCCGGCCGTGAGGTGAGTGTTCTGCGCGACGTACGCGGCCGTCGAAGCGATCACGGCCTGCAGGTGGACCTCACCTTCCTCGTCCTTGTCGACACCCGTCTCGACGCCCTTGTGGCCCTTCTCGTCCTCGATGTCGAGATCGACGTCGAGCGGGTCCTCCTCAATGACGACGCCAACCTCGACATTGATGCGGGTCTTGAACCCGAGCTTGCGGTGGCGGAAGCGCCCCGAGCCCTTGGCCATGGTGAAGAACGATGAAGAACGGCACGCGAGACGGGAGCGCTTCGACCGACTGGGCCGCTGCGCGCGTCTGGCGGTGCGCGGAAAAAGTTCGGAGGCTCCTGGCCAGGCGAATCAACGCCTCCTGGGAGAATCGCGGGCGGAAGGCAGGCGAGGAGGGGTGGGACAGGGGTGGGTCCAAGATCTCAAGCCTCACCGCACCGGAAGCAGCGATCGCGGGTGCCGGTGGTAGGTGGAAGTCTACAGACATGAATGGCGCGGTCAGCTAGGCTCTGGGGGCGCGTTGTGACGCAGAGGGGCGTGCATCGGCAACGTGTTGCTGATGAAGTCGCGGGCGGCCCTCGTCGCCCGAGAGCGACCGTGGCCGGTGCGCACGAGTCAGATGAACTCACAAGAGATGCCTGGGCCGGTCAGCGAGCGCTCAGAGGCGAGAAAGTGTCGGGGTGACTCGTGCCGAGGGGTTTTCAGCCACGCGACACAACGCCAACAACGCAAGCCGGCGGACCGAAAGCGGGTGCGTTGGAGAGCTGAGAGTCAGGAGAACAAGCTCAGGCTAGAGCTGCTGCCCCGGCGCAGCGGTGAGGAGAGGGAGTGGAGGCTGGGCGCGACCAATCGCCCGGCGAGCTCTGGCCAGCAGCGGGGTAGAGCAACTCGTCCTCGCGCCCTCCTGGGGCTCCAGCAAGGTAGCTGAGAGGCTGTGAGCCGTAGCAGAGCTTCTCCGGCACAACAGGCGGGCCCGTGAGGCAGCGAGCGAGCCTGTGAGCGGACCTTACCCCGCAACTCGGACTCGAGGGTCGAGGCGGTGGCACGCTCGTCTCGCACCCCTCCCTGGGTGTGCAGCTAGCCACAAGCGTAACCCTTGTAACCTCAGAAGTACCTCAGAGGAGCGGCAAGCGTGCCCGCCGCCCGTGCGACCCGCGGGCGCCCGCAGAAGCGAGAGCGAGTTCGCCGACCCCTCCTCGTTCTGTCGCGGCACACGAAGAGGTGCAGGTCAGCCGGGTCTCCCGAAGTAGCGTAGCTGATCAGGGCATCGAGTGCGGAGAGTCGGGCTCACGGAGGAAAGGGGCGCAGGCCGGGATCATGCGGTCGAGAGCAGGGGCGAGCGGGCGGGGGCGAAACGCAGCGTGGAGAGCGAGGACGGGCGCGTGCTCCGCGTCAGAGCAAGTTGAGAATCCGACGAGCTCGTCAGCGTCTGGGGTGCTCAGCGGGGGCGAGGCGATGGGAAGCGAGAGGCGTTCGTCTCGCGGGGAGAAAGGGCCGGAGGGGCGCACTGTATGCGCGGCCTGCGCACGGGCAAGCACGGTCAGCATGGTCGAGCCTCGACGTGTGGAGGAGTGCTACGCACCGTGGGCCTGCTCGCTCGCTCCGGTCGCTCGCATTGAGCGAAGGCATACGCACGCCTGAGCGACCCTCGAAACCTGCCGGGTCCACCTCATGCGGCACAACTTGGGCGCGACAGGAGACTTCTAGCGTTCCAGTTTGCGCCACGGGCTGATGCACGGCTCGAGCAGCGCCCAGGGCGAGGTTGACAGTGAGCACTATGGGTGCGGGAAGCGAAGCGGCGAGCGGTGCAGGCTCGGCAGGTCCATCGCATGTCGCCCCTCTTAAGCGCCTTCTAAGCCTGCGAGGTGGGCAGTCAGAGTGTCACGGCAGGCAGCAAACTCGCAGTGAGCAGTCCAGCGAAAGTGACCAACGCGTCGCTTGCGTCCGCTGCGCCTTCTCAAAACCATCTCGACGGGTTCCTCGCGCTTCCTTCCGCTCGTTCGTGCTCAACATCCTGTCAGGCGGTCCAAACAGCGCACGAGAGTCTCGCTGACGCCGCGCATTTGCACATGTGCGATTTCCGACTTCGCTCAGCCGCCTAGACGGGCGGGCTCTCGAATACGTTCGGCTGCAGTTCCAGAATCTCGGTACATGAATTGTTCTAGCCTACTTGAGTGGCCGAATGATTGGTGTACAGCACGTCGACTGCGGCACGGAAAGGACGATAGAGGCTGCAAAGTGTGTGTACAGCGTACAGAGATACAGAGAAAGAGCGATGCAAATTGCGTGCGAGAAGGTGCAAGATCGGGGTCATGCGTCTGCAGATCATAAGCATTAGTACCAATTCATTCAAGAGAAGCGCGCAATCTGCACGCACAGTATGAGCTGCCCGAGAGCAAGTCGTGCAGGTCGGCGAGCTGCTCCGCCGTAAACGCCTTCTGGTCCGTCTCCCAGCTGTCCTGGTGCGACCGCTTGAAGTCGGCGAGCGTCGCGCGCACGGTCGTCGAGAGCGGGGGCGGCGAGGCGGCGTGCTTCGACATGCACTCGATCAGGATCGAGGGGATGAAGGGCGGGACTTCATACGGGAAGGCCTTGACGAGCGAGGAGACGCCGAGGACGGCCGAGTCTGTAAGATACAGCATGACAACGTCTAGTCAGCAACTCTCGGTGAAGCGCAGAGCTTGTTGAGAAAGCGACTTACGGGCTGCGACCAGCGCCTCCTGGTAGCCAGCCACCTCGTTCCCCTGCGCGTCCCTGCGCTTGGGGATCTTGGTTGCGCGGAGCGTGCCCATGAAGCGCTTGATGAGCGAGACAATGGCACTGCGCTGCGAGCAGCGCACAATGCCCGACAAGGTCGACGCTGCCGCCTCGCGCACCTCGATCTTCGGGTCGCGCAGGAGGTCGCACAGCTGGTCCATAAGCTCGCCGATGATATCGTCGTCGAGGAAGAAGAGGTGGTGGTAGAAGAAGACTGCGAGGACATGGGTGTCAGCCGGCTTGTGCGGAAGCAAGGTGAATAGGCGCACCCTGCAGGGGAAGCAGGACATCGAGGCGGACGCGCCAGCTCGACGACTCGCGAAGGAGCGAAATGAACTGCTTCATGAGCGGGCGGACGAGGTGCTGCGGGAATTGCAGAGCCGCGCAGGCAAGGAGCACGCGACCGGCCATGCGAGAGAGTTCCTGTTAACGTCAATTGTTAGCGTCTTCCTTCTCACCGAGTCCTGCGGATCCCGCTGGACGTACCTGGTTGTCGGTGCATTCTTGCATGCGGAAGAACTCCGGAAGGAGCTTCGTGATGAAGGGGAAGGCGGAGCTGGTGCGCGTCTCGCTGATCGAGCCCCAAATCCAGGTCAAGACTGCCAGAACGGCAATATCAGTGTCTGAGCATTGTAGTGGATGACGAGAGGGATAACGCACTCGTCATGCTCGCCTTGTCGTACAGCTGCGTCCCCTCGCTCGCCGGCTTGCGCTCCGCCCGCCACTCGGCGAGCCTCTTGCCAAACTCGTCGATGCGCGCCTCGTACCCGGCATCGACAGCGACCAGACTCTTCTTCGAGTCGCGCGCGTTCGTGTGCTGAGCGTCGCGGATGAACTCTTCGACCGAGAGGTACGAGGGATGCAGGCGAAGCTCGCATAGGACGCGCAAGTTGTCGGCGACGGCGCCGCGCACCTCCTGGTACGGGTGCGCGATGTTGGCGGAGTACATCTCGATGTAGCGCGAGGCCCACGGCGAAAAGTGCCAGCCGAGCGCCTTCATCGCGGTGCCAACGACTGCGGGGGCAAGCCCGTTAGCGCCTCCGCATAGACCCGACCCGACAGGAGTCTCCGTACGATCCTGCTGCTTCGAGACATTGAACGCCTCGCTCGACTCCTCGTCAATCTTGAGCGAGGTGAGGTAGTCGACCAGCGGCTGGTTCCTTCGCGGATCGCGGGCGTTGAGAATATATTCTGCGCACATCTCCCACGCGGTCTGCGTTTCGGGCGTCACGCCTTCGAAGATCCCCGGCAGCTTCGGCTGGAGCCAATCCCACAGGGTGTGCTGCTTCTTGAGCGACCAGTGCTTACTGCCGCGGATCATGCCTGCAGTGCGCAGAGGGATACAACGGTCAGGACTGAACAGGTCTATAAGCGCGACTACGACGCACCTCCGATGAGCTCGCCGGCTGCGCGCTGCTTGTGCCGGTTGCTCTTGTCGGCTATGAGCTCGTCGACGGCGGGCAGGATGAACTGGCAGAGCTCGTCCTCGAAGATCTGCGCGAGAGACTTGACGAGCATGCAGTTGTCCGCTGCGAGGTACTGTGTGCACGCCCGAGTCAGTGACCAAACGACTCGGGCGGATCGGGCAGATCGGAAGAAGCAAAGCCTACGTCGATGCTCTTCTCCATCTTGAGGTGGACGATGAAGGTGTCCCACCACGACTGCTGCAGGACGATCTCGCGCAGCTGGTCCAGCGCGTCCTTCGAGCTATGGTCCCAGTCGAAGACGGACCCCTCCTCAGGCGGAACGGCGTAGTAGTCAACCGAGTCGCCCCAGACGAGCCAACCTTGCGACTGCTTATCGGTCAGGTTGGTCTCGCTCGTGATCGGCTCAGAGAAGCTCTCGATGAAGCGGTCGGTGAAGTCGGCCGGAAGCGGCTGTGGCAGGTCGACCTTGCGGCGGAGCGGGTTCGACGTCTTCTGAAGCAGGAGGCACTCGTCCGAACCGCTGCACGTCGTCCGAATCTTGATGAAGTGGAGGACCTTGGTGAGGGCGAGTTGTGCGTGCGTGCGCTGATTGGGAAGCTCGGAGATGAGCTGCTGCGACATGAAGGCGACGAGCGATGCGCGCTGCGGCTGGTCGCGGCGGATCATGGCGCGGAGGAGGCGAGTCGCAATGAGGCTGTAGCGGTGGTGGGTCGCCGGATCCTGCGCAATGCGGAGTAGCTCAGGGAGCTGTGAAGCATTGAACGTGGTCAGCGCACGATTTCGCGGCAAGGTGTGCCTGCCGAAAGCGAGTTATTGAGGCTCGAGTAAAAGGTTGTCTCACCAGCTGATCGTAAGCCGCATTCTTCTGCTCGATGCGCTGCTTGGCCTTTTCAGCGACTCGCTGCACCAACGCTTCGTCTTCGGCGATCCCAATGAGCGCCTCGACCTGATCGGCACTGCGCTGCAGCGCCTGCGAGTCGACCGAGTTCTTGAGGGTCGAGGGCTCCGCTAGGCGGATGATGAAGTCGTGCGTGACGCTGCGAATGAGGTTCTGCACCGACGGGCGATCCTGGTGCTGGCATCCGAGGAGGGCGAGAATGTACTGCGGGCCGAAGCGCCAGTCGAGAATCGCGAGGTTCTGTGGCGCCTTAGCGCCGAGAACGTAAAGCGCGCCCTTCATGACGTCGTGATCGGTGCCGGGCTTGAGCGCGTCAAAGAGACGAGGGTAAATGAGGGTGCGTGTGCCATCGAAGTAGTGGATGATCGAATCGAGGCCACGCTGAGCAGAGCGGCGCACGGCGAGGTAGACGCTCAGCGACAGCTCGCACAAATCGTGGATCAGCAGGTCGTCGAGTGTCGAGCGGCGGCGGTAGAAGCTGTTGAGGCGGAGACGCGAGGCATGGTACAGGCTCGCGCGCCGGACCCAGACGAACCGCGGGAAGAGCTTCTGGTTGCGCGTGACGCGCGAGATGTTGAGCGCAAACTCGTACGACTTCTTGATGGTCGCGTGGTTGGACGTGTCGCATGGGTAGTCGAGCTCGAGTACGCGGATCGACGCGATGACCATTTTGATGCAGTCGATCGTGTCTTGCTGCTGGGACGACTTGAGCGTCTGTACCGCATTGTGCAGGAACCTGCCGATGCGCTCGCGCAGGTCGACAACGAACTGATGCCGCGGATCACTCGGGTTGCTGAGCGGGATCCCGGCATTGCAGGTTGGGAGGTGGTTGATGAACTCGGGGACCTCGTCGCTGCGTAAGCCGACAATTAGCACCTCATGAGTATTCAGCACGGAAAATACGCACCCTGCATCGCTTGCGGGCTCGCCGGGCTCCTTCGGTTGCGGGAGGAAGACAAAGCTGGGGATGCCAGACAATGCCGAGCGGACCGCATTGCAGAACTGCAAGTAAATGTAGTCAGCATTGAGAAGTTCTTCTCTTGACTGTAGATTGCGCCGACGACTGATGCACACCGGATGTGAAAAGATAGCTCGACTCACGCGACAGAAGTCGTTGATCCACTCGCTGCTTCTTACGCGCCCGTCCTCCTGCGACTGCGCGAGCAGCGCTTCGAGCTTGTCGAGCAGCGGCGCGACAATGTCGCGCAGCAGCTCGATGGCGTAGTCGCATTCGGCCGGCGACGGCACATGCCACTCAACCTTGACGTCCCGGACGTCGTAGAGGCGCCCCCACGTCTCGTGCGAGCGTTTGCGGAAGTCTGCAGAGACGCGACAAGTCAGCGAAGAGCTGCGGCGAAGACTGCGCGTGACGGCAGACGCACCAGGGCTGTTCCACTCGTCAGCGTTGACCGAGCGGTAGTCGCGGACCCAGATGTTGGTGAGCGTCATGAGCGTGATGGCGAGGATCCGGGCCGACGTCGTGTAGCCGCGCTCGCTCTTGCAGCTCTCGATCATGAGCTGCAGGAGCGACTTGATCTCATCCTTGTAGGCGAGGATCTGCGCGATATACGACATCAGTCCGCCGTCCTCTGTGAGTGCAGGACATGTGCCGGCGCACCGCTTCGCCCGCATTCGTGACGGCGCCCGTGAGCAGTCCGGTCCACCAGTGCAGCGTCGCGTCGCTCTCGATCGCATGGTCGGTGCGCGTCGACCGCGTGCTCCCAGCGCCGCTCTCGAGCTCCTGCCGGATCTTGCGGCTGCACAGGTGGAAGAATTTGTCGAGGGTCTTGCGGGCGTCGGCGCGCGCAAAGCACGAAACGAGCTGCGAGGTAGCGCGCATCGCGTTCGTGCGCACACTCGTCGTAACCTCGTCAAAGACGATGCCGAGCGCGAGGTCGAAGAGAGCAGGCGAGAGCTGACCGCAGACAGAATCGCATGCCGCCTGTTGCGCACGGAGGACTCAGCTGCGAGTAAGCGCCGAAGTAGAGGAAGCAGACGCACAATGAGCGTCTGCGTCATCGAGTCCTCCATCTTTCCGCCGTTCCGACTGCCCTTGCCAGGCTCCGGCAGCGCCTCGAAGACGGCGAGCAAGCCGCGGAAGAAGCTCGACACCCAGTCCGGGAATCCGGCCGTCATCGTCCGCACCGCCTCATCCTCCTCGCGACGCGACGGCTTGACGTTGCCGTTCCCGTCAAGCTCGATCGCCGGGACCTCGACGGTCGCGGCGCTGTCGAGCGCCATGCCGTACTCGCCACCCGCGTCGAGCGACAGCTCAGCGCTCGTCATGTCGTCGATGACGACCTGCGAGCACGCCTGGAGGACGAACATGCCCGTCGCCATCGACTTGACCGGGTCGTTGACGTCGAGGCCCGGGAGGCACAGCTCGAGGAGCGGGATGAGGTGCTTCGCACCCGCGGCGTAGTTGCTCCGCGAGAGCATCGCCGGTGAAATGGTCGCGAGGGCCGTGATGCACGCGCGCGTGCGATCCGTCTCGGTCAGCGTCTCGAGCGCCGGATAGGCGCGCTCGAGCACGGGCGGGACGATCAGATCGGGCTCGAGCAGCGCCATCGTCTTGAGCGCTGCCTGCGCGTTGGCGATCGTGATCGGGTCGCGCGAGAACATGGACAAGAGCGCGACGGTGCGCATCGTCTTGACGAACTCGACGCGGATCTCGGGCGTGAGGCGCCATTCAAGCGGCGTGCGGCAGTCGGCGCGCCGCTCCTCCGTCTGGCGCTTCAGGAACTCCCACGTGACGTTCTGGAGGAAGCGGCCGAGGAGCGGTGCCCAGCGGCCATAGTTCGAAGGGTGGAAATAGCCCTCGGTCGCCTGGATGAGCTTGGCGAGCGCGTCCAGCGCCTTCGACCCGGCGAGGTACGTCCGCTCCTTCTTGTTGACGCCGAGCGCCGCGCCGAGCAGCCCGCCCGGCCCGCTCGTTGACCTGCCCTCGGGCGTGGGCGATCCAGCGCGCGAGGGCGCCTTGGACCCGAACGGCGTCGAGCCCTGCGGGCGCGCGTCGGCCGCCATCGAGTAGACGATGATGGCGGCGAACGAGCCGAGCTTCTCGGTCGGGCGCTTCATCGTGAGTGCGACGCCCGTCGCCTGAGAATCCTGCGTCGCAAAATCGCTCGCGGCAACGCCCGTCGCGCCAGCCTTGGTCCCGCCGCCAACGGGGACGCCCATCGAGCGTAGGCACTTGGTCATGATGAATTCAAACTGCTGCTCGGTGAAGATGCCGACGTCTTTGCGGATGCCGCGCCATTTGGGCACGGCAGGCGACCCGCCAGGCGTCGTGAGGCCGTCCTCCATGCCGAAGATGTAAGCCGGAATGCCCGTCTTGCGATGCAGGTACGCGTGCTCCTCGAGAAGGTCCTCGACACGCGTCTTCTCCGGGACGTAGTCGCCCGCGTCCTTGACCATCTGGCGCAGCTCGTCGACTATATCGGGGTGCGACATGCGAGGGTCCATGTGAAGGAGCGAGAGGCGCTCGACAAAGTCGAGCCACTGCTCGTCGTAGATTTCGGAGCTGAACGCCTCCCACAGCTTGAAGACGGCGGGGAGAAAGTACTGCGGGTGCGAGACGGGGAGGAAGTGCGTGCAAAACGCCTGCGTCGCGATGATGCTGTTGAGGTTAGGTGATAGGCGCGGGAGGAACGTGGCGAGCATGGCGGGGATCTCGTGCGGCGGGAAGAATCGTTGCGAGTACTCGACGAGCGAGAGCAGCGTTGTCGCGAGGTTGGTGATGCCCGTCTTGCGCTGCTTCGGGAAGAGTTCCTTTTCGAGAATTGCGTAGATCGGCCGCCACGGAAGCTGCAAGTCGGAAATGTCGATCTTCTTCTTCGGCTCGAGCAGTGCGATCGCCTGGTTGACGGCGATGTCGACGAGGCGAGCGTCCATGCCAGGAAGGACTGCCAGGGGTCAACACGTCAGCTAGATACGCTTGCAAGGGCAGACTGGACCGCACCAGAAATGTCGAAGTACAGTCGTGCAAGCTTCGCACGGACGTCGCGTTTCATCGGGTACTTGAGCGACATCCAGCACTCGAGACGGTGGTTCCACTCTGTGACAGTCACACATAAGCCTCGACTCTGATGATCGGGCTTAACAACAGGAGAGGGCGTACGGACGAAGCCGACATCGCTGCAAGGGTGCGCGAGGGAGTGAGCGAGGGAACGAGGAGGTCAGCCCTCCCCCTCACTCATTGTCTGGGAGCGCAACGCACTAGTCCTTGGCGCGCACACAATCAATGAGCCTGCGCACGATCTCCTCGAGCTTTCGGTCCATCTCTTCGAGCCCTTCGGCCTCGTATGGCAGCGAGTTCTGATAGTCGAGCTGCTGCTCGCGGGGCTTCTCCTTGGGCCTGACGAGGCGGCGGCGCTTCTTGGTCTGCTGCTGCGGCGAGAGCGACTTGCGACCTAGCCCGTCGAACGGGTTGGCGCGCTCGAGGCCGGGCGAGGGCGTCGCGGGCAGGTGGAGCTCCTCGAAGTCCTCCTCGTCGAAGTCGTCGATGGGCTCCTGCTCGGGCGAGTCGATCTGCAGTGCATCGTCCTCCACTGCGCGGACAAAGGCAGCGCACCCGGGTCAGCGAGATGAGCGAGGAACGACGGTCGTGCGTTCAAGAGGAGAGCATGTTCGTCTCGCTCGAACGGGTCTGGCTGTCCGCGCAAGCGCATGTTCGAAGACGAGCAAGCGCTCACTGGTGTGTCTCTGGCTGGGCGAGCCGCGGGGCGAGTCGGAGTCGTCGAGGTCTGCTCGCCAAAGCGACATCATCGTGAGGGTTCGGTCCTTTGCAAAGCGAGAGAGAGCATGGAGAGGGGAGCGTACGGTAGCCGCGTGTTCTCGTAAGGCACTCAAGAAGGCGTCGTCAGCGCACGAGAGGCCGCGCAAGTCGGGAGCTCCCGAATGAGGGGCGCACCGCAGGCTTGCGCGGCGAAGGCGACGCACGCTTCCGCTTCTTTCGCTTGCTGGCCGTTATCTGGACGACTGACGAGTCCTATAATCATGTCACGATAGACGTAGACGAAGCGAGCCGACGCTTTCTTGCAAATCGTATCCGCACCTCCTGCTCTCCTGTCCCCCGGCGCACATCCTCCAATCGCCTACACAAGCACCGCGGGAAGCGCGAGCGAGAGTGAGACGACAGCCGTGCGGCAATACAGCAGGTCAGGAACTGAGAAACCGGGGGCGAGTACAACGAGTGCGCGCAGTACAGGCGCGCGCAGGACGACAGGTGGACACACAGAGGGAGACGGGTGACGACGCTGGTCTAGATGCGCAGAGAGATGAGCGCAGAACAGGGCGCAAGGGTACGGGGTAAGGCGGAGGATGCGAGGCGGTGGCCGAGAAAGCAGCCACCGGGTCGCACAAGCGCAGTGTCCAAGCCTGGACGATCCCGGTTATCAGCCCATCGTCTTTGAAAGATCGGTAGTAATATTAAAAGTACACTACTCGCTCCCGCCTTCCTGCGCGAAAACGAGGTGCTGCTTGATGTCGTCCTGCGAGACGGTCGGTTTCGCAGACTGCACCGCGCGAACAAAGTCGTTGTATGTTCTGTAGCATGCAGGAAGGTCAATCTTCCTGCAAACACACCGTGTGGGGACTCTGCGGCGCGGCTGCAGCAAGTTCTAAGTGAGGAAAAGACGCACAGAGGCGGCTCCTGCAGCTGATCGCTGTTCACGTCGTTCCAAGTCATCTCTCGCGCACCCGGGTCGCCCGGCGAGCACGGCGTAAGCTTTTTGACCGTCGCAGGGGGGTCGGAGCCCTCCACGGGCACCTCGACCTGGGCACCCGGAGCAAAGTGGACGTCAGCAGCTTGCGGCCATGAGCGCGCTGAGCGGTCGAGGAGCCTGAATCGGGGACGCACCTCCTTGAAGTGTGTTGCACTCAGCACCTTCCGCACGGGCTGCATCAGTGCGTCCCGGACGACGACGGCCAGATCCGAGCCGGAGTAGCCGTCCGTCTTGTCGGCGAGCGCGCGGTAGTCGGCCTGCGAGAGCTGGCACGGCGTCGTGCCGATGTTGAGGTGGAACATCTTGACGCGAGCAGCAGGGTCGGGGAGCGGGATGTAGATGCGCTTTTCGAATCTGTGCGCAGGAGGGATCAGTCCGTGCCGCACGGCGTGTTCACTCGGGACACTTACCGCCTCTTGATGGCCACATCCAACGCCCACGGGATGTTGGTCGCGCCGAGAACGAGGACACCCGACTGGTCGTTGCCAACGCCGTTCATCTGGACGAGGAACTCGGTCTTGATGCGCCTTGATGCCTCGGATTCGCCTTCGCCGCGAGTGCCGCATAGTGAGTCGATTTCGTCGATGAAGATGATGGAGGGAGCGTGTTCGCGAGCCATGGCGAAGAGCTGCTTGACAAGGCTGCGGACGGGGACGAACGAGTCAGCCTCTACAGGGCGGATAAGGGAACGAAGGTAGTGGGGGAGACGAAAGGCCGTGACCCGAGAAAACGCATGTACGCACCGCTCACTCTCACCCATCCACTTGCTGACCAAGTCGGACGAGCTGACGCTGAAGAAGGTGCTCTTCGCCTCGGTCGCGACAGCCTTGGCGAGGAAACTCTTTCCGGTACCGGGCGGTCCGTAGAGGAGGATGCCGCGCCAGGGTGTGCGTTTGCCCGTGAACAGGTGCGGGAATTTGATCGGCAGGATGACGGCTTCTTTGAGGGATTCCTTCGCCTGTTCGAGTCCGGCGACGTCCTCCCATCGCACATTTGGCGTCTCAGACAGGATGGCACCTGCAGTGTTGCAACCCGTCAGCCTGTATTGTGGTCGAAGAGGGGACCTGAGCAGACAACGCACTTGACAGCCCGTCTCGCAGCTTCTTGTTCTCCGCGTCGTCGTCGTCTCCGGACCCCTTCTTCGCCTGCGCACCCCCGCCTCCACCGCTGACCGCCTTTCCGCCATTCGCGTCGCTCTTGGCCTTTGCGGCGTCCTGCGCCTGGATGTGCTCCTTGAGCTTCTCGGCTCGGTCGAGGTACTCCTCGACCTTGGTGCGGATCAGGTCCTTCAACTTGGGATTCTTCTCGTCTGCGGGTGGGACGGAACGAGTTGAGTTAGCTCAGCGATCAGGACAGAGTCGGACAGTCTGGCCGGCAAAGGTGATCGGACGGGTCCTCGGCAAGGCGGGGAGCGCAAGCGACGGGTGGCGGATGGCGGGGCAGGAAGAGCGAGCGCACACTTGTAGGCCATGTTGAAGTAGTCGAGCGAGTTCCTGCGTCGCGCTCGTCAGCTCGGGAGCCGGCGGGATGGCAGATTACGACGCACTTGTACAGCTTGAAGGCCTCCTGCCATTGCTGCGCGACGTCGGCATCGATGGCCTGCTTGACGATCTCGCAGGCCTTCTGCAGTCGTGTCAAGCGGGCGCACGGACAGCGCAGAGCGGACGGAGAGGGAGAGCAGGGTGAGCGGGTCAGTGAACCATGACGAGAGCGAGATGCGCGAAGAGAGGACACGCACGTCGAGGAAGTTGGTTGCGGTCCCGCTCATCCTCACCCTGGAGCTTACGAGCCGAAGGACAAGCGATGGACAGGTGGCGAGAGCGGACTCGAAGCGCAGGCGGCAGCGACGAGGACGGCAAAGAGCGAAAAGGGGGACGCGCCGAGGTGGGGGAACTGCAGTCTCGCCGGTCCTCGCTAGGAACTCTTCGCAAGAGAGGAGGACTGCGTCTAGCTGCAGACAGAAGGGCTCGGGTCATTAAAATCTAGAGGCGCTGTGGCAAGTCGCGTCGACTGGACTAGAACAGCCTGACGAGTGAATCGCTCTCGCTGTTCCAGTCGACAATCCTGCGTGATGTGAGCGAAACGTTGCTTGCCCAGCAGCAAAGGCGCAACCTGCGCATAAGATAGCTCAGCTTGACGTTGGCAAGGGGGAAGTGCACGTCGCGACACCCCGCAGCGAAGCAACTTCCCCTCGAGCCCTCACAGCGGCGCTTCCTCGGCCTGCCACGGCCTTGGCGAGCACGGAACGTCTCAGGCTAGCAGTCATCTCGCATTGGCGGCCCGAGCAGCTTTCTCCGACCTCGCGCGCTTTACCCGGGCAACCGCTCCTTCACTCCACTTCAGACGCGTCTCTCTCGCCAGCACAACGCGCTACACCTCTCGAACGCAGTCGCATCGACCACACTATCTTCCATCATGCCGCCGAAGCGCAAGGCTCGCGCGGCCGACAGCGACGACGAGGGAGGCGGGCGCTCTGGCCGTGCCGACCACCTCGACCTCACGCTCCCGCCGCTGCACAACATTCACGACATCTTTGCCGACATGGTCAGCCGTAACGTCGACCCGCTCGCGTCCGTCATCAAGCGCCTCGACCGCCCGCTCAAGGTTGCGACCATGTGTTCCGGCACCGAGTCGCCCATCCTCGCGCTCCGCCTCATCTTCCGTGCACTCGAGGAGCAGACCGGCGTCAAAACCGAGCTCGACCACGTCTTCTCGGCCGAGATTGAGCCGTTCAAGCAGGCCTACATCGAGCGCAACTTCGCCCCGCCCCTCCTGTTCCGCGACGTCGTCGAGTTCGAGAACGACAAGGCGCGTACCGCGTATGGATCCTTCGCCGAGGTCCCGCTTGACGCCGACATGCTGTACGTACTCGTTTTTGCCTTAAGCGAACCGAAAAATGGCTGACACTTTGCACACGCAGCATCGCGGGTACGTCGTGCGTCGACTTTTCAAACCTGAACAACCGCCAAAAAGAGCTCGACGAGCTCAAGGGCGGCGAGTCCAGTACGTGCTATTCTTCCCAAGCAGAATCATGAGGAGTCCACTGACGATGTGCTTGTCTCGCGCAGCCCGCACCTTCTTCGGGATGTACCGCTGGGTTCAAAAGGCGCGCCCCAAGATCGTCATTCTCGAGAACGTTTCGGGCGCGCCGTGGACCGGCATGGAGAAGTGGTTCGACGCGATCGACTACGCGACGGCCGTCGTCCGCCTCGACACCAAGAAGTTCTACATTCCGCACACGCGCTCGCGCGGCTACCTGGTCGCGTTCCCGCGCGCCAAGAAGGGCGGCGCGGGCTTCTTCGATAACAAGCAGCGCTCTGCCGACGACCTCGTCGAGCGCTGGCGCGCAAAGCTCAAGGCGAACGAGCGCCCCGCGAGTTCGCCCGCCGAACTCTTCCTCCTCGAGTCGGACGACCCGCGCGTGCACCGCGCGCGGCAGGAGCTGAGTCACCAGAAAGTCAACGCGGACGGAAAGAAACGCGACACGGTCGACTGGGGTCGCTGCGAGCAGCGGCACTCGATCGCGCGCCAGGTCGAGAAGCTCGGCCCGAGGAGGCCGCTCACGAGCTGGCAGACCGCCGGAGGTCGTCCGACACTGCCAGATGGCGCGTGGCAGGACTGGGCCGAGGCGCAGACGGAGCGCGTGCTCGACCTCATGGACATCTCGTACCTGCGCCAGGCTCGTCTCGGCGTCGACATCAGTGCGTGGCTCCTTGCGCTCCTGCACCTCCTTTTGTCCTGCGATTCGAGACTGACGGTCGTCGTTCTTTGCCGGCGCAGCGTACAAATCGGCGATCTGGAACCTCTCACAGAATGTCGACCGCACGACGGCGAGCAAGCTTTTCGGCATCACGCCCTGTCTCACGCCCAACATGATCCCGTATCTCACCAACCGCGGTGGCCCCGTCGTCGGCGTGGAGGCGCTCGCGCTCCAGGGCCTGCCCATCGACGAGCTCCTGCTCACGCGCGAAAACACGGATCAGCTTGCGGACCTTGCCGGAAACGCCATGTCGTCGACGGTCGTCGGCACAGCCATGCTGTGCGCACTCCTTGTTGCGGGCAACACGCTCGAGCCGGGCAAGAAGGGCAAGAACGACGACGAGGGCGGCGATGCGACGATGGACGGCGCCAACGGCAAGACTGCCCCGCCTACGGACGCCGATCTCGAGGCGCGCATGCGCGGCGGCGAACGCCTCGTCGAGCACCCGGTCGACCTCGCGTCGTATCAGCCGGCGCCGGCGGACCTCCTCGCCCGCGCGCACTCGTCGGCGCGCAGGTGCTCCTGCGAGGGCACGTCCGGCACGTCGGAGCACGCCATCTCCAAGTGCGACGGATGCGGGCAGTCGGCGTGTGCGGCGCACCAGGGCAAGCCCGCGCACCGCTACAAGGCCGTCGAGCGCGAGCGTGAAGACCCAATCCAATTCGAGGCGGCGCTCAAGGAGCTTCTTCCGATGCGCGTCACCGTCCCGGGCTTCGATCGCGAGGAGATGACCCGCGTGCGCGAGCGCGCTGTCGAGAAGGGCGGGACGGTGCAGGACAAGACGATCGAGCGGTACCTCGACGTTGTGGCCGACGCGCTCGGCAGCGCCGAGTTCCACTTCTCGCAGGTCGTGCGCCGCCAGCACTGGACGACCATCTACACGTCGGAGAAGGCGCGTCTTGAGCTCTTCTTCGGCGAGACGGAGCTCGAGTGGCGCATCTTTGTCCACCCGCCGCGCGAGGTCGCCATGCTCGACCCGCTCAGCCTCCAGCTCGCGCAGCCTATCGCGCGCATCAAGGTTTCGCCCGGCGCAAGCGACCTCCTCGGTGGACAATGGGATTTCAGCATCCCGCTCGCCGACAAGTCAACGACGATTGCGCTCGAGTATGGCGAGCTGGTCGAGTCGTGGCGCAAGCGCCTCGGCCTCGACGAGTTCGACGAGGAGAAGCGTCCCAAGACGATCAAGATGACGTTCAAGGGCGACAAGGCGCTTCTCGACCGCCAGATTGACGGCACGTACGAGGTCGAGGCCGAGTGCGGCACGGCGACGAACTCGCTCTATCGCCGCGTCGAGCCCGCCGAGGCGACACCGCTCTACTTCTTCTACGACCCGTCGGCGTACCTCGAGGCCGTGCACGACCGCTTCGTGTTTGCCGAGACGTGCGAGCGCACGCAGACCGTCCGTCCGCTCATCGCCGCGCTTGAGCCCAAATGGCGCCTGAACGGTACGCGTGAGAGCGGCGACGGCAACGACAAGGTGTGCGCCCCTGTCTCGCCAGCGCTCGAGCCGTCCATCTCGATCTCGCACATGTGGATGCCGCTCCCCGGCTCGAAACTCGTCCGCGGCGCCAACGACGTCAACGAGGCGAGCCAGTTCTCCACGATCCAGACCGGCTTCCAGCTCTCGATCGAGGACGACAAGTGCCAGCAGGCCGAAACGCTCCTCGAGGCGCACGTCCCGCTCGCGCAGCGCCCCTCGGACATCTGGGCGAACGAGCATTGGCACGAGGTCGATCTGCAGCACGAGGGCGCTGAGGTCTTCTCCAAGCTCGGGTGGATGCTCGCGCGCATCCCGAACTGGCAGGCCCTCTGCGACTGGCAGGCTGTCGACACCTCGGTGCGCTGCAACTTTGCACGCTTCGGTAGCGTCTATCTAACGTACTGTTCGCAGAGTATCCCCGAGCACGTCTGCCAGGCGTGTGCGCCGGCCTTCCCGAAGGTCGAGTGGCTTCGCCGCTTCGAGCTGTTCGGCACGTCGCGCTGGGCTGTCAAGGTCGCGGCGCGCGAGGACGGCCGCGAAGCCGCTGCGTACGAGGCGCGCCTCAAGAACCGCCCGGCGCCCATCGTCGTCCACACGCGCCAGATCGGCACCAACTTCCACCTCAAGATCGCGCTCAACGCCGTGAGCCTCTCGCACCGTGCCCTCTCGCAGCTCCCCGCGACCACGGTCGAACGCTTCTCGCCGGCGAGCCCGACGGTCGAGTGGCGCCTTGTAACGGGTGCGAGCGGCGATCTCGGTCGCGAGAGCAACGTCCTCTTCACGCTTCAGAGCAACCGCCACAACCCCGAAGCGCCGAATCCCGACATGTTCTCGAAGTTCCAGCTCCGCAAAGAGCAGCGCCGGTCGCTGCACTGGATGATCGAGCAGGAGGCCAACCCCAAGCCGTGGATCGAGGAGGAAGTCGCCGAGACGCTCCTCCCGCAGCTCGGCTGGCGCGCCGAGGCCAAGGCTCGCCGCGAGGTCAAAATCCGCGGCGGTGTCGTCGCCGACGCCGTCGGGTACGGCAAGACGGCGATCACGCTTGCGCTTGTCGCGTCGCGCCGTAAGGAGGATACCGAGCTCCCCGAGATCGACGACCGCGTTCCGCTCAAGGCAACGCTCGTCGTTGTGCCGAAGCACCTCGCGAAGCAGTGGCCATCCGAGATCAGCAAGTTCACCGGCAGCAAGCTGAAGGTCATCGCCATCGAGAACCAGGCGCACCTCAAGAAGTACACGGTTGAGGACTTCCAGAACGCCGACATCGTCGTCGCCGCGCAGAGTCTCCTCTCTTCGTCCATCTTCTGGCCTTACCTCGCCGACTTCGCTGCGAGCCCCGTCGACATCAAGACCGACAAAAAGGCCGGTCGCTACTTCCGCCACTGCGTCTCCGAGTCGATGAAGGCGCTCGGCAAGCAGGTCAAGCGCATCAAGGACGACGGCACTAAGGCTGCGCACGACATGATCAAGGAGGCGCGCAAGAACCGCAGCGAGATCACCCAGACCGAGACCGTCTTGAACCGCAAGAAGGCTGTGCGTCCCTTTTCCGGCCTGATCAAGTGGGTTACCGTCGACTCACCCGCTCCTCTGCCAGAACGCCGCGAGCAAGGGTAAGAAGGCAGTCGAGCCGAAGCTTCCGCCCAAGCCCAAGTCGTTCGGTCGCGCTGCGGCCGAGACCGTCGACGACGATCCCTGGGACCTCAAGGAGAAGTCGGTGCGCAAGGACTGGACGCAAATTCAGGGTCCTCCGCTCGCCATGTTCGAGTGGGCCCGTGTCGTCCTCGACGAGTTCTCTTACATCGACGGTTCGGAGCTCGTCGGTATCCATACGTGCCGCGGTCGCGCTCGCTGGATTCTCTCTGGCACGCCTCCGCTCCGCGACTTTTCCGAGGTCAAATCGTACGAGCTTCTCCCTTGCACACTGCGACAGTGGCGCAATCGCTGACTCGACCTTCCCCTGACAGGATTGCAAGTCTCCTCAACGTCCACCTCGGTATCGACGATGAAGCCGAGGGCGTTGCCGACGCCGTCAAGACGCGCAACAGCGAAGCTACATCCGCCGAGGCGTTCCGCTCGTTCTGCGACGTCCGCACGCGCGCCTGGCACCAGCGCCGTGATGACGTTGCTCAGCGGTGTAGGTCTCCACATCCCGCGCGCTCTGAAGGTTCCGGCTTGCTCATCGCCCGTTCCCTGCAGTCCTCGACCAGTTCGCTCGCCAGAACATCGCGGAGATCGACGAAATTCCGCTCGACACGGAGCTCGTCGGCGTTCGCCTGCCGGGCGCCGAGATGGCCATCTACCGCGAACTCGAGCACCACTTGCAGTCTATCGATCCGGCGCTCGCCAAGCTCTCGAAGATCAAGGCCGAGAAGCAGTCTGACCGCGACCGCCGTCTTCGCGAGGCGCTTGGGCAGAGCAAGACGCCCGAGGAGGCGCTACTCAAGCGCTGCTCGCACTTCTCGCTCGACCTCGACGAGGACCAGCTCAAGGACTCGGAGGCGCCGGACGTCTGCGACTTCATCCACGACCTGCGCGAGCGCCAGCTCGAGGACTGCAAGAAGCAGGTCGAGCGCCACATTCTCGCCACAGCCTTCATGTATCGCAAATGCATTTCGCGCGGCTTCTTCGACAACAACAGCGCACACCGCAACAACTTTCCCACGTGGGTCAATGCCCTGTACACCTCTGGGTTCGGTGACATCGAGGCCGATGGCTGCTTGAAGGAGCTCGCTGCGCTGGCCGGCTGCGAGAACGGGGAGGTCGGCGACTCGGGCAAGGCGCCGCGCGAGGCCGACGTCAAGCGCTTCAACGCCGACCACCGTCCGGGCAAGAAGAGCAAGGACGACTCGGACGACGACGGGCCTGCACTCTCACTCGCCGACTGGTCCGCCGCTCGCGTCGTCATGCTCCGCGACGCTGTCGTGCAGCTCAAGAGGCTCGTCGACGAGCTCGTCGGCCGCTACCGTTCGGCGCGCTACTTCGTCCAGGTCCGCAAGGTCCTTCGCACGGCCGACAAGGAGACGGACGACGACGTCGCCATTCTCTCGTGCTGCGGCCACCATGGCCCGCTCGCCGAGGTCAAGGAGGCGGCGCGCTTCCAGAAGTGTGTCGAGCCATCTTGCGGTTCTCTGCCTTCTTCGAACAACATCCTTACGGCCGAATCGCTCGGGTCGGACCGCGACTCGGGCCACTTCGGCTACAAGCTCGAGACGCTTGTCACGCTCATCAAGGAGACGCCCAAAGACGACCGCGTCCTCGTCTTCGTCCAGTTCGAAGACCTCTTCGACAAGGTCCACGAGGCGCTGTCCGTCTACAACATCCCGACTTTGATCATGCGCGGCACGTCCTCGCAGCAGTCCAAGGTGCTCAGCGACTTCCAGACCGAGAAGAAGCGTAGTGACCTCAAGGTCCTGCTGCTCCTCGCGACCGACTCGTCGTCCTCCGGTGCGAACCTCACGTCCGCGAACTGGGCCTTCTTCGTCTCGCCGCTTTACACCGACTCGAAAGCCAAGTACAAGGCGTGCGTTGCTGCTATCCGTTGCCGCTTGGCGGACAGCTGACCGAATCGTCTGTGCAGACTCGCCACTCAGGCCATCGGTCGTATCCACCGCTACGGCCAGGCCAAGACGGCCAAGGTCATTCACCTCCTTACGCACGCAACGAAAGACATCGACGTCTTCGAAGAGCGCAACGACTGCGTCGTGGAAAAGGTCATCGCCAAACAGCCCAACCAGCGCGGTGAGATCGTCAACCCGAGGCGCGAGCGGACGGGTACGTGGGAAAAGCGCGAAGTCAAGGCGAAGAAGGCCGCGACCAAAAAGGGCGCCGCCGCCAAGGCCAAGAAGGACGACACGGACGACGAAGACGAAGCTGTGGTCGCTTCGTCCGATGAGGAGACCAAGAAGGCGCGCAAGAAGGCCGTACCGGTGTCCAAGTTTAAGAGTAAAGCGCCCGCCGCCAAGAGTCGTTCGAAGGGCAAGACCATCGTTGTCGACGACAGCGACGACGTGAGTGTCGATGACAGCTCGGAGGAGGAGAGCGATGAGGAGGAGTCGGCTGAGGAGACGGTCGACGACAACTCGGAGGTGCGCTCCTCCTTTTTTCATCTCGTCGACATCGTGCTCACGATTTCTCGAGCAGGTTGGCAACGACAGCGATGACTTCCGCATGGCCCGCGCCACGTCTGGCTCGCCGACGCCTGCTCGCCCGAAGAACCCGCGCCGCTCGACCGCCTCGACTGCGAAGGTCGTCATCGAGTCGTCCGAAGATGAGACAGACGACGACGACATCATCATCGAGGAGCCGGCTCGCAAGCGTGCCAAGACGATGTCGAAGGCTAGTCCGCCTAAGAAGAAAGCTCAGCCGGTCAAGGTGCGTCCTCCCGAAGCGATGATGGTGAGTGCGGAGCTCATGAGCGACTCCTGAATCTGCAGCGTAAGCGCGTCATTGCGTCGGAGAGTGAGGACGACGAGCCCGCGCCCGCTGCGTCCAAGGGCAATGGCAAGGGCAAGGGCAAGGCGAAGGAGACCGCGTCGAGCAGCCAGTCGCAGGCGCCGCCCGCCGCCAAGAAAGCGCGCACGTCCATGACGGTTGAGATTCCGCCGCCGACGCAGAAGCAGCGCAACATGCTCGACTACTTCGGAGGTCCTTCGCCGACCAAGAAGAAGCGCGCCTCTTCGCCCGCAGTGAAGGACACCAGCTCGGGGAAGAAGGCTGTGCGGGCCGCCACTGCTGAATCGTCGCTCGCGTCAGGTTCCGCCTCGAAGGCCTCGACGCCGCGACTCCCCGGCTCCGACGACAAGGAGACGGACGACGGCGCGACGGCCTTGACAACGCCGGCCGACGAGCTTATGCGCGAGCTCGGCGACGACGAGAAGGCTGACGAAGTCGATGATGTTATCGAGGCGGCGAGTGGTGAGGCGGAGGTGTGAGCGGCTTGTCAGGTTTTCCGGGTGTTCTCGTTTGCAGTCTGTCTTCTCGGGTTCCGTTGCGTTTTCCCCATCCGGCATGTAACCAGCTTTCGCACCGTCCAGCATTCTTCTTTGCGCTGTCAGGTCTTGCGAAAGTGCTTTCCTGCCACACCGGCTGCTCGGAGTCCTTTCTTGCTTTGTTCAGGACGGGTCCGCTCAACGGCACTGGCAATCGCACGCCCGCTTCTCTCACGGTGTCGAAGCGACAAAGTGTCGTGAAGTGTCGTGAGGAAGGCAATTTATTTCTCATGAACGTCAAAAGGATGGACAAGGGGATGCAGCGTTCGAAGGTTCGTGATGGGAGCGGGAATTCGTCGTGCGGATCGAGCAGAGCGAGAGAGGGAGGGGAGGGAACATGGACGCGAGCGCGACGAGGCCGCCAAAGACCAAGCCGTACTCTCCGACGCCTACTGCTCGAGGCGGCTGGAGCGCGAGCGGCGGACCATTTGCTTAGGCTGATCGTAGGTACCGAGAATGCGGCGGGCACTGCGGCGGTGAACGCGCTCCGTCGGTGCACTAACGCCGCGCTTCACCCGCTCCTCCGTGCCGGCAGTCTGGCAGCCGCCCTCGGCAGCGGCATCGCAGAAGTAATCGGCGCATTCGGGGATGACCGAATTGACGCTGCACGTCGGAGACAGTCAGTCGCACGGGACACGTCTGGAATACTGGGTAGGAAGGCGCACTCGGTAGTCGAGTAGAATGATGAGCACGCAAAGTGTGCTGTGGATGGGGACAGGATCAGGCTTTGCCCCGTCCAAGAGACAATGCTCGGACGTGCCGTCTGCGCAGGCCTTGATGACAGCAGACTCGTCGTCCGAGGAGCGGGCAATCTGGAACGACGAGGCCATCGTGCTGTAGCAGTTCGAGACGTCGCAACGGCACTGACGAGTCTGCGAGAGCGTTTGATTCCCCGTGAGAAGAGCTTGGGTCGAATGCACGGAAAAGACGGATCCTGGCAGACGTACCACGCCCTGGAGGAGCTGCGGCACCGCGTCCACGATACCAAAGGCGCCAATGCCAGCGTTGCCGACGACGCCGCTGAGAAGGCTGGAGAGAACCTCGCCGAGCTTGCCGTCGCGACGCTCGAGAGGAAGGCCGGGAAGAGGAAGGGGCAAGCCCCCCTGTCCGCCGAGCGCGCTGAGAAGGGCACTGAGCAGACCCTTGACGACGCCGAGGAGACTGCCTGCGTCAACACCGCCGGCGCCCCCGAGGCCGAGACCATCGAGATCATCGGTCAGACCAGAAAGTCCGCCGTTCGAGATAAGGCCGCCGAGCAGGCCATCGAGGGAGCCGGACTGGACGAGACCGCCAAGCTGACCCGACTGGACGAGGGCTGCGAGCGCAGGGTTCTGCAGAAGACCGGAAACGGCCGGGTTGGCGAGGATTTGATCGAGACCGCCGTTGGCAAGGATGCTGGGAAGTGCACCACCGCCCTTCGCGACGTCGCCGAGCGATTCAAGGTCGGGGAGACCAGGAAGACCGGGAATGTCGAGAAGACCATCGCCAGCGCCGCTGAGAAGGCCGACCAGGGCGTTGAGAAGCGTGGTGATCAAGCCCTGAGGACCGGCAAGCGAGGCAAGCAGCCCGTCCTGAAGGGTGCGACGACCGAGACCGACGCCGCGGCCACCGAGAGGAAGGTCACCAAGATCCGGGAGATTGGGTGTCGGCAAGGACGGGGAAGGAACGGGGAGCGGGATGGGGAGGGTCCCAGTACCGCCGAGACCGCCGAGCGCGGAGACGAGCGCTTCGAGGAGGCACTTGACGAAATCCAGGAGCGCGGTCGGGTCGAGGCCGCTGCCGAGGATGCCGACCAGGTCTCCAGCGCCACCTTGCGCAACGATGCCGGAGAGCAGCGCGTCGAGCTGGCCTGACTGGAGGACACTGCCGAGCTCACCGCTCGAGATGAGGGCGGCGATGTCCGGGTTGGAAAGGATGTCGGCAAGCTGCGAAGTGCGCAGAAGCCCGTCGAGAGCGCCACTTTGGAGGAGCTGCTGGACATCGCCAGACTGCAGAATATCGAGAAGGTTGGAGGCGTCACCTCCAATCGAGGGCATGCTGAGCAGTTGGCTTACGAGCTCAAGGAGCGAGGTGATGAGACCATTCGGGCCGAGGAGAGTATCGAGAAGCGGGCCGAGCAGGCCATCGAGCTGGCGGCGAGCGAGCTTGGCTTTGGCCTGAGCGACAACGGGTTCGGCGAGCGCACGGCGGCCAAGAGGCAAATGGCCGAGGAGCTCGTCGAGGAGCGTGCTGAGCGTTGCGTCGCTGCCAGCTGCACCGAGTATGCCGTCAAGAGGACCATCGTCGCCCGCAAGGAACGCGAGAAGCGCAGTGAGCGTCTGCACAGAGGAAACCTCAGCATCGTCGTGGACGAGTGAACAGCGTGCAGAACAACGCACGGCCTCAACATTCCCGCTCGCCGTCGTGGAGATGAAGTAGAGCACGCTGGTCGCCTGCGCGAGAGTCGAGCAGAGCGCCGTGTCGGGGGTGTCGCCCTGGGTGTATTGAGCGCAGTAGGTGTCAGCGAGCGGGTCGGGGTTCAGGGTCGGAGGCTCGGCGCGAGCGAGGCCTGCGGACCGGCGGTTCAGTAGGCTGAACGGCATCATAGAGTCACGTACGCACCGATAGCCGACACGAAGGCGAATACGAGGAGCAGACCGTGGCGCATGCTTGCTGAAAATGAGTGAGCAAGGTCGGATTGGGGGAGAGAGGCGAAACAGAGCGGAGAAGCACAAGAGCAGGAAGAAGGAAGGCGTGATGATTCCGCTCAGTCTGAACGCTCCAGTTGCGACAGCAAACAAGCACAGGTCTGGCGCTCTAGCGTGCTGCCCAGAAAGCGCGGATGCTCCAAAGCAACGGACGTTCCCCTCACTGGGCTAACTTTGCGGTCGGGCAAGCAGCACGGCTGCAGTCGACGGCTCCGCCGCTGCTCATTGGTTGTGAGCACGGCCGATGGAATGCCTAGCGTGAGACTAAACAGCTAGCTCTGCTGAGCGAGCCGCAAGTGATGCGCGACTGCGGCGATTCTGCCTGAGGAGTGCATGCCGCCTCCCAGAACCGCACTGTCGAGTCGCAGCGACACATTCCTAGAGACAATGCTAGTGGCTGAGACTTGTTTGACGCGCTGTCGAGCTGATCGGACGCGATGCAGACTAGAAGCCAGCGAAGCGAGACGGAAGCTGAACCTGGAGCACGGGCG
This sequence comes from Rhodotorula paludigena, assembly GCF_050403205.1. Lineage (NCBI taxonomy): Eukaryota > Fungi > Basidiomycota > Microbotryomycetes > Sporidiobolales > Sporidiobolaceae > Rhodotorula > Rhodotorula paludigena. The sequence goes on along the minus strand of NW_027481428.1, from coordinate 184,826 downwards.
CACGATCGCAGAGGCGCGCGAGTGCGGCTGGCGTGCGCACAAGCCATGAGACCTCTCAATCGCAGCAGACATTGCCTCAAGCTTGTCAGTTGTCAGGTCAGCGGTGAGGGCGCTGGGCGAGGGAGTATGCGAGAGAGACTGTGATTATCATAGGTAACTGCCTAGCAGCCCGTATGGCTCGAGGGGAGGCGCGCTTTCTCCCGCTCGACTTGGTCTCCGGCGCGCGCTTGCCGGCACTCGCTCCTTTTCTCCTTCTCCAATGAGGAGAGGAGCGAAGGGTCGCACCTAATCGCAGCACCGCACACGGCGAGTCTGCGTCGCCTCCTCCTTGCGAGGGGCGCGCTGCACTCGCGGGCAACTCTCGGCTGTGGGAAAAGGTGCGTTTTCTCGTCGTTGTCCTCTCGTGAGCGCGACTAACCTTTTCCTCGATGCAGTCCCCGGACTCTTGCTTTGCGCCTCCTCTGCCCGTCTGAAGCCCCGGCGTGCCCCTCGGCGCAGAGACTCGTCTCTCGCCGGCTCCCCCTTCTGTCGCGTCGAACGCCGCTCGTGCTTTCCCGCCTGCAGCGAGGGCCCGCCGGAAAGCGGCCGTCCTTCACCTGGCGGAGCTGGGCTTTCCTCGCTGCACTCGTGCGCGGGCCGAGCTGGATTGCGCACGACGGAGGCTTTGTTGCGGGAGAGCGCACTGCGACGGAGGGCGAGGGTGGGAGCGACTCGCTGCCGACGGCCTCTCTCAAGGAGGGTCCCGTTCCGCTCGAGCGTCGTTCCCGGAGGTGCTCAGTCGACCGCGTGCTCGGGCGCCAGCCTGTCTCCCGTCTGCCTCGCCGGGATCGTCGTCTCGGCCTCGCTGCGCCTGCCTCGAACAGCCCGTGGTGCCCTGCGCAGCGAAGACACGAGCTGCCTCGCGCACTGCGGGTCGTGACGGGCGGGATGCGGCGGGTTGCCCGGGCCACTGGGGCAGACCACGATGGAGCGGCGTAAGCGCGCCCTCGAGCCGGTCGACGACCCGTTCGTCATTCCTTCCAAAGTCATGCGACCGCCTGCACGCTTACGCTGCAGGTAACGGAATGGGGCTTACTCTCGCTCCTCTCCTCCCTCTGGTTTGGCTTCCGGTTTGTCTTTGCTCGATGAGCGGGAGGACGGGGTGCGAAACTCGGCTCGCCTCAGCACACAGTGGCGAAGTCGGGCTCTCCCACCTCGTCCCTTCCCTTGTTCAGCAGTATCTACGGAGTCGCCAGGAGGCCAGCCTCGTTTGCCGCGGATGATAACCACAGACGCAACAACTTGAATTTCTTCATCCTACGGCTCTCGTCCACCGTGGCGGGGGCTGTTGAGGAGGACTTTTTAACCCTGAGGCAAACGAGGCGGTCTCTTGGCGGCCTTCAGGACTGCAATGAGTTTCGTTCATTTTCCGCTTTCCTGTCGGGAGTTGCGCAAGAGAGCGGGGAAGCATTAGTCCTCACGACTTCGCTACGACCTTGCGGCGGGCAATGACTGGCACCGGGATCAGCTTTGTTGCACTCTAGCGCCTACCGCAACCGCAGCGCAATCAGCTGCGCCAGCTCATCCCCCTTGACTACCTCGTAGTGCCCTCCGCGCAGCGACTCAAAGTCAACCTCCACGTTTGCCGGCAAATCTCGCTCGTCAGCCTCGCTCGTCGCCTCGTCCGCCTTGTCCTTCACCCCCGCTTCTCCACCCGCATAGAAGAGCTGCTTGGCGCGGCGCAGGAAGACCCTCGGTTGGCGCAAGCTGAGCAGCTCGTCCCCCTTCGAGTGCAGCACCAGTATCCGCACGTTTCGCCCTGCGTCGTCGTTGTAGCGGTCCCAGCGCGCAGGGGACTCGGCAGCGAGGACGCGCGGGTTCGTGCCGAACGCCTCCGAGACGAAGGAGGCATACGAGGGGTACTCGTCCAGTAGGGCGGGGAGGTCGTAGATCCCGTCGATGCAGATGATGCCTCGGACGGCTTGTCGTACGCTGTCAGGAACGGAGAAGGGCGAAGAGCGGGCGGAAGAGGCGGGATGAGTGGGTGGCGGGCGCAGGACGAGCGTTGCGGCCATGAAAGCACCGGCTGAGTGACCTGCAACAATGAGATGCGTTCGATCCCACTTTGCGTCGCCCGCCTCGAGCGGGAGAAGCGGTCCCGTGAGCAGTTCGAGGCCGGAGACGACATCGAGAATCTGAGCGGGATGAGGGTCGGCGGGGGCGAGACGGTATTCGAGGCAGGCGCAAGGAAGGCCGGTGGTCCGCATGAGAGAGGGCATCAAGGTGTGAGTAAAGTCACTCTTGGCCTCTGCGGAGCGGTGTGGTCAGCCCACGATTCTGCGACTGGTGGTCCGGCTAGTCCGCACCCGACCGCCAAGCGCCGCCTGCATGACCGGCGAAGCCGAGTCAGAAGCAGTAGGTTCTTCAGAGCAACATGGAATCACTGAACGGACCATGGATGAAGACAAGGAGCGGCGAGCTGGACGAGGCGGTGTCGGGCAGGAAGAGGTCAAGCGCTCGCCGCGTAGAAGCTGCGCCAGCGTATGGAACGTCGAGGTGTTCTGCATAGCCCATCGAGCTGCCCGCAGCGAGTCCGGACCCTGCGGATTGCCGAGACTTGCTAGGTGCGATGAACCTCACACGGTTCCGCGCGCCGCCGTGATCGCACCTCCCCTCTCGCCTCCTTGCAAGTCCGCGGCGGTAGCAGGCAATTGGGCAGCGCTTCAGGCGCAGGCTAGACCGGTCAAGCGGATCCAGGGCCCGTCTCACCCCTGTCCGCCTCCTGGCGTTCCTCGCCAGCGTCTGACACTTGCCCGATGCGGGTGCTCCTCCTTTCCCTCCTGGGCTGCACCGATTGCAAGCCTGCTCCAGCCTGGCCTCTCTCGTCGACCGACATCCTCATCCAGCCCGGCTCCCGAGCTCCGGCATTGGCCTGCGCCGATCTGCTCGAGTCTCGTGCTGGTCTTCCTGCTCCTCCCGCTCTGTCTCCCGCTACACACTCACACTCCTTCAGTCCTTCCTGCGACCTGCTCGCTTGCTGCGTGCATCGCGTCCTGCCGGCTAGTCCGCACCCGACTTCGACGCTCACACAGCACCCACACCGCCTCGGACATCCGTCCCGCCACTCGTTCAGACCGCTCAGCCCACCACCCCCTTCTTCTACCTTACCATGCGCTTCACGCTCGCACTCGCTGCCTTGGCGATTCTTGCGTCGCTCGGCGGCGCCGACGCGAAGAAGCACAAGGCGCCTGCGCCGCGAACGCTGTGCCCGGCGAAAGAAATCGCTTGCCCGATTCTGGGCTCAACGTGCGTTCCACTGTCAGCGTTCTCCTCGCTCCGTACGCTGACGTCTCCGCATCCACAGTACCTACGGCGACGCGCTCGCGCACCACTTCTCTTCCGAGAACAAGGGCGTGACTGGTGTCATGGCGGGCTCGGGAGGATGTACGTCCGGTCCCGCCCCTTCGGTTGCTCCGCCTGGTGACTGACCAGCCGTTTCCCGCAGACGAGTGCATCGACACGAACGAGGCGCTCGACTCGTGCGGCGGCTGCGCGTCGACCGGCGAGGGACAGGACTGCACCAAGATCCGCGGTTCCGCCGGCGTAGGCTGCTCCGAGGGCCGCTGTGTCGTCTTCTCCTGCCAGCCGGGATGGAAGCCGTCGCTCTCGGGCTCGAAGTGCATCCGTGCGCGGGCCGCTGAGGACCGCACTCCGACCGCCAACAACGACAGTCGTGCCGGCGCTCGTCGCCATCTTGCAGGTCGCCATGCTCGCCCTCTGTCGCACTGAGCGGCTCCCGAGGCCACCCTATACCCACGCTCGTGCCTTTCCAATATACCCAAGCGTCCGACCCTGCATTTGTGGCAGTCGAGGCGCAGGTCGTCTCGTCTCTCACGTCGTCCTTGCCTTGTTCGGCGTCCATGTAGCCTTACCCCACATCGCTCCTCTGCAACTCCTTTTCTTCTCGCGCCGTTCGTTGTCTGCAGAGATCGTGCTCGAAGAATGACCGGCGCCGACCGAGTGGAACGCTTACTTGTGAGGAGGCTTGCGCCTTCTCCGCCTTTGCGAAGCAATTGCGAAGCGATGTTGCAAGCCCACTCGTGCGCGACTCGGCGAGGATCGCCCTGTATGCTGACGTGGCAGATCTGCACTGCCGGGCTCCAGGAGTTCGTCGCGGAGTTGGCTCGCTCGAGGCGGGTCAAGGTCGTTGTTTGCAGGCTTCTTCCTGCTCTCCTATTGCCCGCGAGCATGCTGCGGTTCATCGTGATGCACGCTGGCGACCACGAGCTGGACCTGCGCAGGCGGGAAGGTCATGGCGAGCACCGGGCCGCCCTGGTCCCGCATTGTCTCTCCCCTGGCCTTCCTCATCAAGGGGAGCGACATCTTGCTCACTTGGCTGTCGCAGGCAGACCCTGCCCCATGGCAAAGCCTGTCAATGGAGCGCAATCAAGCTGTTTCGGCTGGTTAGCCCAGACAGGCCTCGTTCCCGCCTGACCCCCTCGCCCCTCGCAAGCTCGGCGCTTGAGGCGCTCTCCCTTCTCCCTCACGCCCGTCTGCTGCTTCGTGCGCGTGCTGCTGTATCCTTACCCGCTCTAGCTTGACGCTGCTGCCCTTGTCGCCGTCGTCTCTCGACCGCCGCGACAGCCCCAGCACCGTCAGCCCGACTTCCACACTCCTTTGAACCGACCCCTTCGTCTTCGCCTTCCTTCCCGTGCTTCCCCTTTTCTCTCTTTACTCGCGCACTCCAGCATGCGCGCCTTCGCCTTTGTCGCCGCCCTCGCAGGCGCCGCCGTTGCGGCCGCCTCGACCTCCGCGCCCGTCTCCACCGTCCCGTCCCCGTCCCTGCCGGAGGGCACCACGCCCGTCGAGCTCCCGGGAGACATGAGCTTGAACAAGCGCACCCTCTGCATCCTCGGCTGGGGCGACTGCTTCGACTCGGACACGAACAACTGCGGCAGGAAGAACAACCGCTGCTCGTCCAGCTGGTGGAACGCCGGCGGCTCGCAGTGCGTGAGCGGCAAGTGCGCGCCGACTTACTGCAACGCCGGCTTCGACTGGGACTGGACCGACTTGATTGTCCGTGACGTCCGCTCCGACAACAAGAACTGGTGCGTTTCGCACTCCGGCACCTCCCCGCGCCTCTCTCGCTAACCTTCGCTTCCTTACCCGCAGCGGAAAGTGTGGCAACGTGTGCAAGGTTGACTACGCGACCGACACGTCGTGCTACTCTGGCCAGTGCTACGCGACGGCCTGCCAGAAGGGCTACACCCTCGCCTCGGGCGTTTGCAAGCAGAACATCGACACTACGAGCGATGTGCGCACCTCCGCCGTTCCGTCCGTCGATGCGAAACGGCGTTGACATTCCCGTTCTTTTTCGCTCGCAGGTCAAGAATTGCGGCAGGATCGGCAACGCCTGCCCTTCGTCGTACTCGAACGGAAAGGGCTCGATCTGCTCGAACGGCGTTTGCCGGCCCGAGTCGTGCAACAACAACTACCAGTTTGACTTCTCGGAGGGCAAGTGCCAGAACACTCAGAACGATGCTGACAACTGGTGCGTTGTGATCTGCGTCTCACCCACGATGCCTCTCTAACTCGCTTTGGCTTGCAGCGGCAAGGTCGGCAACAAGTGCACGTTCCCGAACGGTGTCGCTATGTGCCAGAACGGTCAGTGTCAGCTCGCGAGCTGCAACGGCGGATACCAAGCGTCGAATGGCGCTTGCATCCGCGTTGACACCTCGTCCGACGCGGACAACTGGTGCGCTGCCTAGTCGATCACGCGAGCGCGGTCGTCTTACTTACATTACGACATCGCAGTGGCAAGATCGGCAACAAGTGCTCGTTCGACAACGGCGTCGGCAGCTGCAGGAGCGGTTCGTGCTACCTCGACAGCTGCTCAAATGGCTACGTGAAGGCGACCGTTGGCAGCGTTCTCTCCGGCTACCAGGTCGTCTGCCAGAAGATCTCGTGCAGCAACGGCCAGCAGTTTGACTCGGCATCAAACTCGTGCAAGGACGTCCAGTTCGACGAGAGCAACTGCGGCGCGCTCGGCAAGGTCTGCCCCTCCGACAACGGCTCGTCGAAGTGCTGGAACGGCCAGTGCTCGATGTCGTCGTGCAACCCCGGTTACGAGCCCTCGAGCGACAGCAAGAAGTGCCAGGCTGTGAACACGCAGACCGACCCCAACAATTGGTTTGTCCCCGTCTATCGCCGACCACCCGCGCGGTGTGCTAATGGTTCTTGACATACAGCGGCAAGGTTGGGAACAAATGCTCGTTCACCAACGGCAGCGGCTCGTGCCAGAACGGCCAGTGCAAGCTCATGGGTTGCGACAATGGCTTCCAGCAGTCAAACGGTGTCTGCACTCGCATCGACACCAGCTCGGACCCGAACAACTGGTGCGCAGAGCCTGTACCTGCGTCGAATATTGAGCCTGACATTGACTCTTCCCTGCAGTGGCTCCGTCGGCAACAAGTGCTCGTTCGACAACGGTGTCGCTAGCTGCAGCAGGGGGTCCTGCTCGCTCGACAGCTGCAACGCGGGCTACACGAAGACGACTGTCGGCAGTATCCTCTCGGGCTGGCAGGTCGTCTGCCAGAAGGTGTCGTGCAGCAACGGCCAGCAGTACGACTCGTCGTCGGGCTCGTGCAAGAACGTACTCTTTGACGAGGACAACTGTGGCGCTATTGGCACGGTCTGCCCGTCGGACAACGGTAACGCCAAGTGCTACAACGGCAAGTGCATGATGTCGTCGTGCAAGCCCGGCTACACCCTCGTCAACGGCAATACGGAGTGCAGGGCAGCCGACATCCAGAACGACGTCAACAACTGGTGCGTAGGTCTTGGTGTCTTCGGTCCGTACGCACGCTCACTCATCGTTCTTCACAGCGGCGTCATCGGTCTTGTCTGCCCGTCATCGTACCTGAACGGCGGCAAAGCCACCTGCCGCAACGGAATCTGCTCGACCATTTGCGATGCGCTGTTCGATTTCGACTTCCTTCTTGGCTTCTGCCGCGACGTCTCAAACGACCGCGACAACTGGTGCGTGCCAGGACATTGAACGGCCTGTCCCGCGTTTGCTGACTACTTGGTCGTTTCAGCGGTCGCTGCGGCCAGAAGTGCAACATCGACGGCGCTCTCGGTACCACTTGCAGGCAGGGTAAATGCTACGCTACGGCGTGCAAGAACGGCTACTCGCTTAGCGACGGATGGTGCAAGAAGACTGACACTACGTCTGATGGTGCGCGACCTTCTCAAGCTGACTCGGGTCACTTGTACTGACTTTCTCCTGCTGCGCAACCAGTCAACAACTGCGGCTACATCGGCAACGCGTGCCAATTCTACCCAAGCGGCGCAAAGGGTATCTGCGAGAATTCGAAGTGCAAGACGACCGAGTGCCCGAGCGACTACACCCTTACCGATGGTGCGTCTCCCTCGAGGCTCTCTCTTCATTTGCGGTGCTCAACGACCTCTTCGATGCAGGTGTGTGCGTCAAGCAGACCGCTAGTCAGCGCGCCAAGGTCTACAAGCGCAACATCGAGGTCGCTGCGACCCAGGCGCAGCGCAAGAGCCTGTGCCCGGGCAAGAACGAGGAAGCGTGCCCCATCCTCGGGTCGTCGACTTACGACGCCGCGGTCGAGCACCACTTCAAGGCGTCGACCCAGTTCTCGGGAGTCATGCTCGGTGCCGGCGGATTCGAATGCCTCGACACGACCGTCGCCCTTGACTCATGCGGCGGCTGCGCATCGACCGGGGAGGGTACCGACTGCACCAAGATCCGCGGTGCGGCCGGCGTGGGCTGCGAGGCCGGCAAATGTGTCGTCTTCTCGTGTGAGCAAGGGTGGAAGCCCGCACTTGCTGGCGACCACTGCGTGCGCATTCGCGGCGCGCACGGCCACCGCAACTCGACGGCGACGTCCGCCAAGCGGCATCTCGCCTCGCGCCACCAGCATCGCCTCGGCGCACACCACGGCTCGCACGCATAGACACATCTTCTCTCGCTCCTTCTGCCCGATCTCCTAGCCTTGTGGATACAGCATACCCCTCGTTATTCTCTCGTTCTTGTCTGTTTCATTATTCCTGCCTTCCGCCGCCCCGGTGGCGCACTGTAACCTGCAATTCCGTTTGATCGCAACGAGTATTTCCACTACGAGATGTTTCATCACTATCAAATACGAATGGAACAACAGGACGGAATATACAATCTGAAGTGGCGCAAGAGCAGGCGGTACCGTCAAAGTGCAGGAATAACAGCACGGGTCGTCGATGTGTGTCAGGGATATCATTCGTGCGGGATATGTCGCCCAAGCGCAGCCGACAGAGGGGGCTCTGGCCCGTCGAAAGAGTCCTGTCGCTTCGACTCGAGCGCGGAAGGTCGCGGTGGGAGCTCGAGCGGCGAGTCGGGCGGGTGCTCCGCCCCGGGCGAGACTTGCGGTATCCACGAGGTCGCGTGCGGCTGATGGGGCGCTGCAAGCGAGGTCTGCGTTGAGGCGGCAATTTCGTTCGACTGAGGTGTGGGCGGCGCGGAGTAGATCGCTCCGAGCGGGTCGTGTCCGTCGGGCAGGACGCCCGGAGTTGTCGCATGCTGGTAGAGGGCATAAACCGAATCGACCGAGCCCGCGTTGCGCATTACTGCAACAGCGATCGTGTCAGTTGAACTAGTCGATTTGGCAGAGTGAGTCATGACGCACCGGATGATGAAGGCGGCACAACTGCGCCTGACGAGACGCCGTACGAAGTCGGAGGTGAAATATGGGACGACGGCAAGATATGGAGGGTGCTGGCAGGGCTGGGTGTGCTGGCGTGCGGCTCGGGCGAGTTCACCGAGTCGCTGCCTTGTCGCGAGCGAGGCGCAGAGGCGGGCTCGACGGGCAAGTCGCGGAAGATTGCGGAGTGCTGGCGGATGAGGGTCTCCATGACGTTGTCCTGTAGATGGAACCATGGGCTGCTGCTCGAATGGCTGCCAGCGAAGTGACCGCACCTTCGCGCCCGCCATCGCAGATTCGAGCGTTGCCGACTCGTCTTCGCCAAAGATGACGGTCGTGAAAATGAGCGCAAGGTTCGACGCGTTCATTTTGTTGACCGCATCATGCTCGGCGACCTTGGCGAGGTGCTGGCAGAGCGCTTTGAGCGTCGCTTGTTGAGGTGGCGAGAGCCGGCGGATTCGGCGAACAAGGGAGGCAAGCGCAAAGTCGGGCGAGGCCGCATACTCGTTCGTGAAGGCTTTGCGGCTGTGAGGTCCGCCAGATTCGTCAGCACGCTGCCGCAGCACCGCTCCGAGATGACGCACTCTTGCGGTGCGAAGGGGAAGACAGGGGTAGGAAGCTGGCGGAGGTAGAGCTGCGCGTAGGGCTCGTCAGCGTCCTGGCAGATCGCTGAATGTCTCGTCATACGCACCTTGAGCACTCCCGCGACGGCAGCAGGATCGTCGTTGGGCCCGAATGCGAACGCCTCCTCCTCCTTCTCCATGCGGTGGACCAGCTGCTGAATGGTCGCAAGCTTGCCTGTGCGGCCAAAGTGAGTTGACTGGGTTTACGATACGTATCGGTTTGTAACGGACCTGGTACGCGGTAGATGCCTTCGAGGTCGAGCCCGGTGGACTCGATATTGGCGATGCTGCGCAAGAGCGGGACGTTCGATTCAAATCAAGACTGAGACAAAGAGCAACGAAGACGTACCATCGTTGAACGATGAGGGGAACGAGTAAGTCGGGATGCTTCGCGTGATAGTCCTGCAGACCGACGCCGAAGAGCAAGCTCTTGCACTCGCCGACGAACGCATTAACGTCTGTATGAACACACGTCAGCAGCGCCCCCTCGTCATCTTGGCAGATACATACAGTAGACGGGTGGATCGGGAGGGCCTTGGTCCTGCACACTCAGGAAGAAGTCCTGCGCGTCTTGCTCCACGTCGACCTTCTCGACTTCCGGCTTCACGTGCTCGGCAATCTGTTCGTGCGCACTGTGAGAGCAGCTCGACGAGGGATATACGGGCAAAAGCGTACCGCAACTAACGCTTGTCCCAGGCTGATCTGCTCTGCGACGCGCATCTCGAACGACGACTTGAGATTGAATGCAAGGTCGTGCACGAACTCGCGCAGCGACTGCCGCGCCGACGTCTGCACCCGCATCTTCTGCAGCCGCAGCGTCTCGAGCTGAAAGATGCCGGACCGGTAGTCGCGGTCTGTGCGAAGGCAAGAGGTGAGCAGCAGCGCGAGGGGTGAAAAGAGGGGCCGTCGCACCGGCCTGCTCCGCCTCGCGCTTCAGCTTGCTGCTGTACTGCCTGCTCCTCGGCTTTGACGGTCCATGCGATGACCCGCCGTCCGCCCCTTTGCCCAAGTTACCCACCGCTCTCACAATCGAGTTGACGCGGTGCTTCTCGCCGGACCAGTCGCGCTTGGCGATTGCCTCGAAGACGTTCTGCTTGGCAGTCGGCGGGTCACGATACGCCGACGGCGCCGAAGCGGAAGACGACGTCGCGCCCGAGACGAAGACAGGGCTCAGGCCGGGCGAGCTGACTGAAGGCGGCGGCGAGTCCGCGTCGCTCGCGCTCGCGCCCGCCTTGGACGACGCAGCCGAGTCGCTGCGCTTGCGTCCAGCGACGAGTTCGGGCGTGAGCCAGTGTTCGGGGGGCCAGCTCGGCTCCTTGTCGATGGGCTTGAGACTCGGCGACACGACATCTTGGTCTTTGAGCATCTCGGCCTCCTCGTAGTGCTGAAGCTCTTCTACCCTGCGCTCGTATGTCTTGCGTAGACGGTGGACGACCGAGCGGTAGTCGGCGTGCTCGGCGGACGACGTGCGCAAATCGTCGCGAACCCTGCGGCGAATACGTTCCTGTGATGCGAGAAGGAGACCTCAGCGTCTTCCCGCGACGTGTACGCTGCCCAGAATACGCACTCGGTCGTCCCTGAAGGTACTGAGCGTGCTGGTCAGGCGGTCGAGGCCGTCCGCCGTAGCCTTATGCGAGCGGACCTCGTCCTCGACAGCGGTGCGTACTGCGAGCCACGCCTTTCTCCAGGTGGTCGGGACGATGTTGTACAGTCTAAAGCGCCACGGTGAGTGCGATTCTTGCCTGCACAAGCGTGAGACGCAGCGTACTCGTCATCCAACGCGCGATCCTGCTGGGCGGAGCGAAGCGAGAGCTGCAGGGCCTCACGGTTCAGCCGTGCGTTCGGAAACAATCTAGAGAAAGGTACTGTATACCTTCTTGAGCTGATCAACGTAGTCCTGCTCAATCTCGTGGCTGGGCAGAACGGCGAGGTCAGTGCAAGTGGTGGGGCCTCGGGCTGCCGGACGCACCGACGCCGAAAGAAGGCGAGGTAGTGGTCAAGCTCTCTGAGCAACCGTGCATGCACTTCGTCCGCCATGTCTGGCGTCGAGGCAGCGGGAGACGGACGAAGTACGGAACAAGCGAGGAAGCGACGAGGCGATGCGGTTCCTCTCGGCCGTTCTCCCCTTCTACAGGGCAGGTGAGGCGGTGTACAGCTCTCGCAGTGACGCGTAGAAGGTCGTATGCCGAGGCGGACCCTTGCGCAGGCGAATGGAGCATTCGCGCTTTGCCCAGTCAAGTGCTTTCGCAGTTCGCGCCCTCTCGTGACTCCATCGATGCGAAAGAAGGTGACATACAATGATTGTTGCAGTGCGAGATACGCCAGGGTACCGCCTCGTTTGCCTCAGGGTTAAAAAGTACTCCTCAACAGCCCCCGCCACGGTGGACGAGAGCCGTAGGATGAAGAAATTCAAGTTGTTGCGTCTGTTGTTATCATCCGCGGCAAACGAGGCTGCCCTCCTGGCGTCTCCTCAGATTCTGCTGAACAAGGGAAGGGACGAGGCGGGAGTGCCCGACTTCGCCACTGTGTGCTGAGGCGAGCCGAGTTTCGCACCCCGTCCTCCCGCTCATCGAGCAAAGACAAACCGGAAGCCAAACCAGAGGGAGGAGAGGAGCGAGAGTAAGCCCCATTCCGTTACCTGCAGCGTAAGCGTGCAGGCGGTCGCATGACTTTGGAAGGAATGACGAACGGGTCGTCGACCGGCTCGAGGGCGCGCTTACGCCGCTCCATCGTGGTCTGCCCCAGTGGCCCGGGCAACCCGCCGCATCCCGCCCGTCACGACCCGCAGTGCGCGAGGCAGCTCGTGTCTTCGCTGCGCAGGGCACCACGGGCTGTTCGAGGCAGGCGCAGCGAGGCCGAGACGACGATCCCGGCGAGGCAGACGAGAGACAGGCTGGCGCCCGAGCACGCGGTCGACTGAGCACCTCCGGGAACGAGGCTCGAGCGGAACGAGACCCTCCGTGAGAGGCCGTCGGCAGCAAGTCGCTCCCACCCTCGCCCTCCATCGCAGTGCGCTCTCCCTCAACAAAGCCTCCGTCGCGCGCAATCCAGCTCGGCCCGCGCACGAGTGCAGCGAGGAAAGCCCAGCGCCGCCAGGTGAAGGACGGCCGCTTTCCGGCGGGCCCTCGCTGCAGGCGGGAAAGCACGAGCGGCGTTCGACGCGACAGAAGGGGGAGCCGGCGAGAGACGAGTCTCTGCGCCGAGGGGCACGCCGGGGCTTCAGACGGGCAGAGGAGGCGCAAAGCAAGAGTCCGGGGACTGCATCGAGGAAAAGGTTAGTCGCGCTCACGAGAGGACAACGACGAGAAAACGCACCTTTTCCCACAGCCGAGAGTTGCCTGCGAGTGCAGCGCTCCCATCGCACGGAGGGGAGACGCAGACTCGCCGTGTGCGGTGCTGCGATCAGGTGCGACCCTTCGCTCCTCTCCTCATTAAAGAAGAGAAAAGGAGCGAGTGACGGCAAGCGCGCGCCGTCGAGTCGAGCGGGAGAAAGCGCGCCTCCCCTCGAGCAATACGCGCCGGCATTACGCTCGCCTCGGCTTGTTCGCATCTCGCCCTGCAATCACGTCGAGCAGCAAGTGCGCAGCAATGGCAAAGGTGTCGTACCCGCACTACGCCTGGGCAGGTGCGTCTCGTCCCTTCCGCTGCACTCGCAACTCGCACTCACCGCTGCCGCGTCCAGCCGGACACTTCCTCGTCCTCCTCGGGACGATCCACACCTTGCTCGGCCTCGTCACCTTCTCGTCGCGCTCAAAGTCGTACTACCTCGCCTACGGCGGCGCAATCCTCTCGTGGGGCATCGTCGTCGTGCGTCCACCGCCGCCGAGCTGTCCGCTGTCGAGAGAGCGCCCACGCTGACGTCGTCCTCCGGACTTGCCTCTGCCTCACGCGAGCAGTACAAGAGCTTGGGTGCACCGCAGCTCAACCGGGCATACGTGCAGAGGGCGCTTCTCGACGAGAACGTCCAGTACCTTCTTCTCGCGCTGTACTGGTTCCTCCAGGTGCGTCGGCTCTTCCGCGCGGTCTCCCTCCGAGCTAGCTTCAGGAGTCCCGCAATGCCTCGCTATACTGGTGCTAGCCGAACAATTGTGTCTGATCATGCCGCTTCGCCTGCGCAGAAACCCATCTATGTCACGCTCATCCCCTTCGCGACCTTCTCCCTCTTCCATGCCTGTCGGTCGTTCCCCTCGTGCTCGTCCGGCAGCCTCACTGACGCTCGAGCGTACACAGTGACCTTCCTCCGCACTTCGGTCCTCCCGAAACCCCCTGCCGCGCCCGGCAAGTCGTCCTCGTCCGCCGCGGCGGCGCCCGCTCCGCAAACGCCTGGCGCGAAGGCGTCCAAGGTCATCCAGGTGCGTTACGAGCTGGCGCTGGCTTGACTCACATCTCTGGCGCGATTGAGTCTCCTGCGGTCTTCGACGCTCACCCGCGCTTCGCCGCAGACCTGGGTCAAGGCGAACTACGAGAAGGCCATGCTCTTTGTCGCCTACGTCGAGGTCGTCCTCGTCTTTGGTCGCATCTTGCTCGGCGCCATCACCTTCCAAAATTCGTGCGTTTGCTTCGCCATTCGGGACGAGGAGAAACGCTGACCTTGCGGCCGTCTCCTCTTGCACTATCGCTCCCGTATCCCTGCGGCTGCGTCTCCTCTTGCGCATTGTTGTTCTATGTCCGTCTCATCACCTGTGATCACCGACAAACAGTCTCCTCGCGCCGCTCTTCTTCGCCCACTTCCTCCGCCTGCGGTACTACCTCTCGCCGCCGACGCGCACCGCCTTCTCGTGGGTCTCGGCGCAGGTCGACCACGCATGCAACAACCCCAAGTGCCCGCCGCAGGTCAAGAAGGGCGTCAAGGTTGTCAAAGAGCTCGTGCGTTCTCTGCTTGCCCCTCCTTTGCGAGTGGGCCTGCTGACTCGATTCCCGCGTGCCCAGATTATCCGCTACTCCGAGTCGATCATCTCGCCCCAGCAGCCCGGCGCAGCGGCCGCAGGCGCAGCAGCAGGCGGCGCCGAGGCCCGTCGTGCACGCTGAGCGGCTTCGGCCATCGACTCGCGCGAGACACGGGGCAGGCGCGGAGGCGGTGGGCGAGAGCTTGTGGTGACTCAGAAGGTGTGGAGGAGGAGATACCCGTTGCGTGTTCCTATGACCTATCCCCACTCGTGAATGAGCGCCTCGCCCTGCTCTGCCCTCCGCCGCTGTCCAGTTCCCTTCTTTTCGTTCTCCTGCACTACTCAACCAAAGTTGTCGTCAGACTGCTCGGCTTGCGAAGAGCGAGAGAGAACCGAGCAGATTCGTCAACAGATTTCGACAGGATACATTGCTCGAGCTACACGTTCGTCCCCTTGTCTATCGCTACATTGTTCTCTGCGCCCTTTTCCGTCCCGCTCAGTCGAGGTGCGCCTCGAGGTAGTTGCGCGGGACCATGCCCTCGCGGAGTCGCAGGCGGCCCTTCCACCACTCTGCATCGTCCATCGCGAGGATCGTGATCACGTCGTTCTTCTTGAACGGCAGGTCGGTCGGCTGCGCTCGCGCAAACGTGTCAATCTGTGAAGTCTTCCGAGAGTGAACTCTGGAACAGCGCGACGCACCTCGACGCCGGGAAAGTCAAACAGCGCGACCGCCTTGCCGATCCCTCCTCCCGCGCTCGCGCCCGTCCCGCTCCTGCTCCTCCCTCCCGTTGCCGTCCCGCCCGCGCCCGAGCTGTTGACCGTCGAGCTGCGGCTGCGCTGCCCTCCGCGCCCGACCTCGCCGTCGCCGCCATACTTGGACAGCGAGAGGACCGACTCGAAATCGGCCTCGACGGGACGGAGGTCGAGCGCGCTTGCGGTGCCCGAGCCGGAGCGGGACCGCACGGGCGAGGAGGACGACGACGAGGCGGCGAAAGGCGGGTTAGGCCGCTCGGCGACAAACTGCTCGTGGTCGTCGTCCCACGGCTTCGCGCCATACCCCCCACCGCCGCCGCCGCGCGCCGAGTCCGCAAAGGGCGAAGAAGCCGACCTCGCCCTCGCCGCCGCCGCGCTCTGCGCCCCCGCCCCCCTGTCCCCCGCCGCCCCAAGCGTCGCAGCCCTGAACCTGCTGCCGCCGGCGTCTGGTCTTCCGACGGCGCGCTGCGCCCGGTCCCTCATCTCGCGCTTGCGCGCCTCGTCCCCACGCGCGTCGTCATCGAGGAACCCGTCGCGCTCGAGCCGGTCGTCGCGCTCGTCGAGCGAGTCGAAACTGTCCCTCGGCGCGCCCGCAGAGTCGCGAGAGTCGCCCCACTGCATGGCGCTCGCGCGGTCGCGCAGCCCGCTCGAGCCTCCCGCACCGGCGCTGAGCGTCGAAGAGCGCGATTTGGTCAGTTTCGGCCGCACCACGCCGCCGGCGGCTTTCGAGAACCACCCTCCACCTCCGCCTCCGGACGAGCTCGCGGTCGAGGCCGAGCGGCCGTCACGGTTCTTGATCGGCGAGTCCTTGCGCGAACTCGTCTGCTGCACCTCTGGCTCGTCCGAGGGGTAGTCGTCGAATCGGTCGCGGATGTCGCCCCCTCCGCCGCCGCTGAACGAGCCCAGGTCTCGCTCGCGCGAGAACGTCGGCGACGCGCGGCCGTTGGCGGCGGCGAAATCAAAGTGGTCGTCGATGCGGCTCGAGAAGGGACCCGCGGCGCTGCGAGGAGCGCCCGAGCCGAGCGCGAGGGACGAAGACGACGCGAGGGCGGGAACGCCACCTGCAAAGGGGTCGTCTCCAGCGTCCGCGGCAGGCGGAGGCTTGGAGCTCTTCTTGCCCCCGATGCCACCGACGAAGGAGGATGCCGCGCTCCCGCTCCTACTGCGCCCGACCGCGCCCAGCATGCCCTTGAACCCGCCGGCGCCCGCAGCGGCGGCGGCGCCCCTCTCCCGCTGCAGCTCGGGCGTGTTGCTCCCGCTCCCCAGCGCCGCCATCCCATTCGCTCCCCCAAACGCATACCCATGCGCGCGGTACTCGCGCGGCGAGAGACCCGCGTCGCGCCGCTCGTCTTCGGTGTGGGCGCGCCGCGCGCGCGAAAAGTACGACTCTTCGTCGGCGTCGATCGAGGCGATCGCGTGCTCGTCGTAGGGCTCCCACCCGCCTCCGGAAGCGGCGGCTGGGGGCGTGTCGAGCGGGGAAGAGGTCGACCAGCCGCCGCCGGGGAGGGAGCGCGCCGGAGTCGCGAGGCGCGAGATTGAGCCAATGAGCGGGAGGGCCCACTGCGGCGGGTCGACGTGCCCCGAGAGAAGCTGCGTGACGGTGACGCTGCGCGGTGTGAGAGGCCGTCAGTGTCTGGGAGCGGGAACGGCGGACTGCAAAGACGCACTTGGACCCGTATGCCTTTGCGTTGGCGTCGCTGCGCTCGACAATGACGCTTCCTTCAATGCTGGCACCGCCAAAGAGACCCTTGGTGCGCGAGTACGAGTACATGGCGGCGACCTTGCCCTTCGCCGAGAGGGCGCCCGTACCCTCGACGTTGCGCCCGAGCGGGCCCGCGGCGATCGACATGTTGCCGCCGCTGTCGCGCGTAGGCGAGGGTCAGTAAGCTCCAGGGGCAAGTCGAGCGAAACGGACGGCGGGACGGACACGGTGAGACTGCCGGCCGACATGAAGCTCTTTACGGCCGCGCGCGAATTGAGGATGATGAGGAACTCGGCGAGCTGCGGACGGGCGTACGGGGCGCATGGTCGTCAGTTCCGTCGTCACGGTGCTGTGGCAGCCTCGAGGGAGCACGCGAGCGCACCTCTACGCCGGCCTGGAAGCCCATGCCGGCGCCGACGGTGCCGACGGCCGAGGGCGCGGACCAGGCGCCGTCGTCGAGGCGGGCGATGACGACGCCGGTGCCTGCGCGGCCGGAGAAAAGGAAGCCGGCCTTGGCGACGCTCATGAAGCAGAAGCCCTTTGCGCGGCGGAGGACCGAGGCGGGGATGATGTCGTCGAGGCCATTGTGGGCTGCGGGGGCGGGACCGGGTGTCAGTCTGGGAGCAAGGGATTCGGGTGCAGCGGGTGCATCGAGTGCAGGATGCACGGCGAGGAGAGGCGAGGATGCCGAGGTGGAGGGGTGCCGAGGTGGAGAGAGGCAGGCGGGGAGAGAGGAGACGGACGGTTTGCAAAGGCGTCGAGGATTTTCTGGGCCTTTCTGCACTCCTGGGGGAGGTTTACGGGGAGCGGATTGTTGGGCATGCGGATGGGCGAAGTGGTGCGAGTGCGAAGTGGGGGAGAGCAGGCGGAGAGGGGAATGCCGAGGCGGCGCGAGAGGCAGCGCGGGAGGGAGGCAGGGTTGCGGGTCCCGAGTGCGAGCAGCTGTGGTCGAGGTTGGCGTCTGGCCCGGGCGAGTTGGTACGAGCGAGCGAGCGACGACCTTCCGCTCCGCCGCTGCACCTCGCTGTCTCCGTCCTCGCCGCGGCCATGGCAAGTGTCGGCGAATGTGTGCACAGTACAGCGCTCCACTCACTCACATTCACTCCCCACAGAACACGGCCTCGCTCGCCTCGCCCGCCGCCGACCTCGTCACCGCCGTCGCCTTCAGCCCACTCGCGACCCACCTCGCCCTCGCGTCGCTCGACCACTCGGTCCGCGTCCTCCACCCGAGCCCGCGCTCGCCCCCCACCTGGGACCACGCCCCCGCAGACTGGAAGGCACACGACGGGCCCGTCCTCGCCCTCGCGTGGGCACCCCCCCAGTTCGGCACCCTCCTCGCAACCGGCGGAGTCGACGGCGCAGTCAACCTCTGGCTCGAAGAAGCACCGCCACCACGCGCGCACTCGCACGCGCACTCGAACACGAGCACCGCCCCGCCCCCGCCGCCCCGCCGCCTCCCCTCCTCGTCCTCGTCGTCCTTCAACGGCGCCGCGCATCCCCACCAGCAGCAGCAGCGCTGGTCCCTCTGCAGCTCGCTCACCGACTCGCGCGGCACCCTCCGCAGCCTCTCGTTCGCCCCCGCCGACTTTGGCCTCAAACTCGCCGCCGTCGCGTCCGACGCCCACCTCCGCGTCTGGGAGTGCCTCGACCCGCTCGCCCTCAGGGACTGGGTCCTCCGCGAGGACGTAGACCTCGCCGCCCTCCCGCCCCTCGCGCCCAGCTCGGGCGCGAGCCTCGGCGCCGCAGCCGCCGCGGGAGGCGGCAGCGGCGTGCACCTCTCGTCGTCTTCTTCGGGCGGCGCGGGAGCGGGCGGGAGCAGTGGCCTTGGGAGCGGCGACGGCTTTGGCCTCTCCTCCGCTGGCGGCGCGTCGTCTCCTTCGTCGTCTTCCACCGCCGCCGCCGCGGCCGCCGGGCCTAGCTCGACCGGCAGCGGCACCGCCGCGCCCTTCCCGTCCGTCTCGTCCGCATCGAGCGCGACCGGCTCGTCCTCGCACGGCGGAGGCGGCGTCGGAGCGAGCGGAGGCGGCGGAGGCGGGGGGCGAGCGGGCGGGACAGTTGAGAGCGATGGAGGGTGGGCTGTCAGCTGGTGCGAGGAGGCGTGGTGGGGCGAGCGGTTGGCCGTTAGTAGCGGGTCGAACGGTGTTGTTCGGGTACGTGCGCTTTCGAGAGTATCTCGCGTGCGTGCGCGGCGAGGCGAAGGGCCGTCTCGTCCGCGTGCTCTGGCGTTTTGTGGACGCACTTACCGACGCATCCTCTCGCAGCTCTTCCACTTTCCCTCATCCGACAACCCTTCCTCCTCCTCTAATGGCGCCTCTACCACCTGGACCAACTTCCTCAACCTGATCCCCTCGCGCCCGTTCCAATCCTACCCCTCCCAGCGCCCCTCCTCCGCGCCCTCCGACTCCCACGACGACGCTCCCTCCCTCTCGTCGCCCTCCTCCCACCATCACACGGCGCCGACGAGCTCGCTCGCGTGGGCCCCGCCCTCGGGCCGGAGCTACCTCCTCCTCGCGTCGGGCGCGCGCGACGGCCGCGCCCGCGTCTGGAAAGTCTTTCCCCCCGCGCTCGCGCTCCCCGACGCGCGCAGCAACCCCTCTGCAGCGGCGGCGGCGGGAGAAGAGGGCGGCGCGGGCGAGTGGAGCGCGCGGCTAGAGGTCGAGCTGGAGCCGCTCGCGGCGGGTGCGAGGGGCGACGAGCGTGCGCCGGGAGGGCGCAGCGCGGCGCAGGGGGTTGGAAACGCGATGTGCGCGGCGAGGGTCGGGTGGAACGTCACGGGGACGGTGCTGAGCACGAGCGGGGGCGAAGACGGGCGTGTGAGGTTGTGGAAACGTGCGTGTTGCCCTCGCCCTCTCCTCCCCGTCCTCCTTTTTGCTTTCGCGCGTGAGAGATGGCTGACGGTCTGGTGGTGATCGGGGATTGCTGCAGCGACCTACACGGGGCAGTGGAGGCAATTGGCGGTGCTCAGCGCCGAGGACGCACCCGGCGTCGCAGGAGGCGAGCAGCGATGAAACCTAGCGTGATTCAGCGGGTCGTTCTCCCTCGCGTTGTTGGCAGAACCTCCTCTCGGTGCAAACGCGGCGGCGCAGCGTCGTCGCCATCGTCTGCCCCCGTCTGAGGCTGTGCACAGTCCTGCTCGTGAACGACCGGACCCTAGTACCTAGCACCGTTCCACTCGTGCGTCTGCTATCACAGCCGGCCGCAGCGCTTCGCCGCCTGTACGCGCAGGCCGTCGTCCTGCTCGATCGGGCCGCGAGATTCTCATCTCGACCGACCCGGCCTCGATGCGTCCGCTCCCCTGCTCCCTCACCCGCGGCGCCGTCGCGTCCTCCGATGTCGCTTCAGCACGCGCGTGGGGGCAGTCACCAGCGTAAAGGCTGCGTGCAAGCCGGTTCCTCCGTTCTGACGTGCTGCGAAAGGGAGGGATGCTCTGCACACCCCGCACAGGAGAGAGCTTCTTCAGGTGCCCGACGGCCGACCGCCCGCGGGCGGTGCAGTCGCGATGCCCGTCCTTGCGTACGTCTTTGACACCGCGCGACGGGCTTGCTTGCTTGCTTCTGTTCGCTTGCTGCCTTGGTCTTGTCTCGTTCTCTTGCGCTTCCTCCTCACTCTGCGCTGGCATCTCGCCTCCGACGCCCCACGTTGTCTGCTCGACTGCGATTACTGCCTCGCTGGAGTAGCACGACGCATCCTCGAACGCTCTCCTACCGCCTGCGATCATGTCTGACCGCAGCTATGTCGATGTCACCGACCAGTACGGCTACGTGAGTCCACGGCACCCGCCGGATTGCTGCTCAACCCGACGCCAGTTTTTACTTACCGTTACCGCCCCTCAGGTCCCTTCGATCGCAATGGTGCGTGTCCCGAACCGCCTTCTCGCGCTCGCGTGCATCTGCGAGATCACCTTCCTTGGCGAGACTGACCTTTGGCTCCCCCTCGACCAGGGCGCCGTCTTCCTCGCCGTGTTCAGCCTGACGGGCCTCGCGCACGTCGGCCAGACTATCTATTCGCGTCGTTACTGGTGGATGGTGTGCATGTGGCTGGGCAACCTACGTGCGTCTCCGGCATCGCCGTTCGTGAGCCAGGCTTGCGAGTCGACCGCTGACCGCCTTGCTCTTTCTTGCGCAGTCGAGATTCTCGGATGGGGTGCTCGGCTCGGTGCGCACTGGAATCCGCTCGACTTCAACTTGTACATTATGCAGTGCGTCGCGCGAGGCCTTCGCTCCTGCACAAGCCTTCCTGGTGCCAAGCGACTGACTCCCCATTCCGCTCCTCCCCGTCTGCAGGATCTGCACCCTCATCATCGGCCCGACCTTCTTCTCAGCCTCGTTGTACTGGGCCGGCGGGCTCGCGATCCAGAACGCCGCGCGCTCGAAGAGCTGGCTCTCGGGCGCCTGGTTCAAGACGCTCTTCATCGCCGCAGACATCGTCTCGCTTGTGGTACAGGCGGTCGGCGGAGCAAAGGCCGCCGAAGGCGAGACGGACGCCGAGGTTCGGACCGGGTCAGAGTGAGGCTCAAATGTCGAGCTCTCCAGTACGAGGGCCCGATAAGCTTGTAACTGACCACGTCTCTTTCGCAGCATCATGCTTGCCGGTATCATCATCCAGCTGGGTGCGTTTGTGATCCGTTTGTCCATGCATATGCATTTCTTCGAAGCTGCGCGGGCTTCGCGTCTCGAGCTACAAAGGCCTGACGCCCGTTATGCCTTGCGCAGCGGTCATGACCTTCTACGTCCTGTACATGGGCATCTGGGCGTTCAAGGCTCGCCGCGAGATCGAGACGCAGGGACGCAGGTTCCAGCTCATGCTCCTCGCGCTCTTCCTCTCCTCGGTGGGTATCATTGTCCGCGGCGTGAGTCGCTGATCTCCTGAGTGCGTGTCGCACGTGTTGCAGCGTTCTGAAGCTTTGTCGCAACATGCAGTGCTACCGTACCCCGGAGCTCGCGCAGGGCTTTCACGGCCACATCGCCGAGCAGCAGGTCTGTCTCCCTTTGCACCTTCCTGCGCCCTATCGCTCCCTGCTGAACCTCGAACGCCCCGGCGACAGTCTTGGATGCTTTTCGACGCGATCCCGATCGCCTTCTCATCTATCATCCTCAAGTGCGCCTGCAGCGCCCATCTCCTTCAGCTCCCCCTCCTGACCTTCTCTCACCGCACTTCACAGCATCTTCCACCCGCACTGGTACCTCGTCTACTCGGTTCTCCCCACGTCGTCGCAGCAGAGCCGCGAGGCGCTCGACCCGCGAGCTCCAGAAGAGCTCGAGATGTCTCTCCGCACCGGCGGCGGGCTCAGGGTCTCCTTCACGTCTTCGTCGAGGGCGTCGTTGACCAACGAGAAGCGCGAGGCGCAGACGGGCGTTCAGGCTGTGTGAGAAGGTGGCGCAGCGTGACTTTTGGTGGGTCACGAGCTGGAGGGGAGGATGAGCCGCGCGCAAGACCCGAGGTGAAGGAGACGGCGGGGGCGAGACGAAGGACACTCGACTTGACTCGACACTGTGTGACTCCCTTGTGCATAGAATGTACCACTCTCGATCGTCTGTTAGACAATCTGTGGAACTCCTGTCCAACTTGCTCAGTCGGCCCTGCCTGGTCGGATATCCTCGAGGTTCGCGTATAACATCCAGGTACAACTCTTGATCCTTCATGGACCCGGAGATATACAGCCCTTGCTGTCCTCTCGCCAAGTACTGCGCCCCCCTTAGCAGAAGCTCTCGAACGTCGCCGAAGCTCGGAATGAGCATTAGCGAGCGCACGAGGCAGGACAAGTCTTAAACGCGGGCGAGAGGCCACAATGGAGGCGGTCTGCGAAAAGGCTCAGACGAAGGGAGCATCTCGCCGGGGCTGCTGGAAGCGCACGAGCGCGCCGGATGTCTAGGCGGGGTTGGTCGATTACACTCGGCGATACGAGGCTGTGGGTATAATAACTGCATAACCGTGGGACAGAGACACGAGAACCGAGGTCGGGCGAGCGGGAAAGAGATAGCGGTGGACGCGGGAAGAGCAGGAGGGAAGGGCAGAGGGGCGGCATGGCGCGCAAGTCAAAGCGAGGTGTAAAGGTGGTATCGTGATGCGTTTGATGCCGGTGTGGTCGGGAGAGGAGGTGAAGGCGAGGGGTATGTACAGGACAATGACGGCGGCGGTGGCGAAGAGGCTGTGCGATTCAGAGAATCGAGCACTTGCGCTGCTTCTTCGGCTTCTTGACGGGTGCAGCAGCCGTGCCGCCTTTCCGTTGCTCGACTGTGCAGCCCACGATCCGGTAAGAAGCACATTCAAGAGACCAGACCGATCTCGAGGAAGCGCTCAGCGGAGGAAACGCAAGGACGCACTGGCTCGCACGGCATCGTAGTACGCCTCCTCGATGTTCTCCCTCGTCTTTGCGCTCGTCTCCCTGAACAAGCAGCCCATCCTCCGCGCAAGCTCGGCGCCCTGCTGCGTCGAGACCTCGCGCTCGTGCACGCGGTCAATCTTGTTGCCGACGAGGACGATCGCGACCGACTCGGTGTCCTTTACGCGCACGACCTGGTTGCGGAACTTTTCGACGCGGTCGAACGAGGCTCGCGAGGTGACCGAGTAGATGATCAGGAAGCCTTCGCCTTCGCTGCGGTCGAGCAAGTCCGTAGGTCAGCAGCATGAGCCGGGGGTCGGATGGGCTCAACGCACCGGATCCACTGATCCCGCAGCGCCGTGTACTCCTCTGTGGGTTGATAATCCCGTCAGCACAAGCAAGTCCGAAGCGCGCGAGACTGGGGACACACCCTGTCCCGCCGTATCGAGGATCTCGAGCATGTAAGGCTGCCCGTCGACGATCGCATGCTTCCTGTACGAGTCCTCTGCGCGCTCATCCGTGTCAGCGCGCCTCTAGCCATCGCTCGCAGCCAGGGAGCGAGTCGCACCGATGGTCGGGTCGTAGGTCTGGGCGGGAGCGGGATCGGGTCAGCAAGCGTCGCGGGGGAACGAGATGGAGCAGGAAGCACCTCGACTGCGGGGAAGAGACACTGGTGAGCCTACTGGGCACTCGAGCGGCGTCCAAAGAGCAGTACGCACTGAAGTAATTGAGGCACAGTCGCACAGTGAGCGACGTCTTGCCGGTGCCGCCGTCTCCGAGCACCACGAGCCGCGTGGTCTTCATCGTACAGCAGGGAGCCTAGCCTGACTCAGTCCAGCGCAGAAGGAGCGAGGCTGGTGAGTGCGACGAGACGACAAGTGCCGCGGCCGTCTCGGCTCGTGCGATCAGGACAAGCGGGGGAGACGCTTCCAGTCTCGTTTCTCAAGCGAGAATCCGTACAGACTCGACAAGTGCGAGGAAAGAAAGAACAGAAAACTGGCAAGTACAAAGCGCGAGCCTCCGTCGCCCGCCGCGCGTGAACGCCTCCTCCATCTACAGCTACTCTGCGACTCGCTTCCGAGACCGGGCCGTCTACTTCTTGGTCGCCTGGTCCTTCTTCTCGGCCTCGGCGTCCTTTGGCGGCTGGAGGACAAACTGCGGTGCGCGAGCATCGATGCCCGAGCCCGTCCCCTCCCACGGCTGTTCCGCCCGATCGACACTATCAGTTTCGACTCATGCGACGGGAACGAGCGGTAAAGACGCACCGACGCAGCACCCTCAAAGTTGCGGAACGCCTGCGAGAGCTGCAGCGGCTCGGAGACGACACGCTTCTTCTCCTCGTCGTAGCGCACCTCGGTGTAGCCCTGCAGCGCAAGAGTCGTCAGCTCTGCTGTCACCTGGCGGCGGCGCACGTGAGAAGGGACGCACGGTCAAGGGGAAGTCCTTGCGGAGCGGGTGACCCTCAAAGCCGTAGTCGGTGAGGATGCGACGCAGGTCCGGGTGCCCGCTGAACAGGATGCCGTACATGTCCCACGCCTCGCGCTCGTACCTGCGGATCGCGGCGCATCAGCGGAGGCGCTCAGAGATAGTGAAAGGAGAGGACGCACCAGTCGGCACCGCGGAAGATCTTGACGATGGACGGGACCGGGGTCGTCTCGTCGGCGTACGTCTTTACGCGGATGCGCGAGTTGTGGCGGACCGAGAGGAGGTGGTAGACGACCTCGAAGCGCTTCTCGCGGGTCGGGTAGTCGGCGCCGCAGATGTCCATGACCGACTTGTACTGCGTGTTCGAGTGGTCGCGGAGGAAGAGCATGACGGGCTCGATGGCCGACGGCGCGACGTAGAGCGTGAGCTCGTCCTTGTAGACGCTCGTCTGCTGGACAAACTTGGGGAGCGAGGCCATGATCCACGCGCCGTACTCCTGCAGCGCGGCCGAGTAGGGCTGGAAGTGCTCGACGGGGTTCATCCCTGCGGGCTCGGTGAACGGCGACTCCTTGCCCGTGGGCGCTGCGGGCGTGCGAGGGGGTGCATGTGAGCTCTCGCACTACTGGCTGGAACGCAGATCGGGGCCCAGACGGACCCTGGAAGCGGGCGCTCGAGGTCGAGAGCGAGCGAGCGGCGATGCGGGCGGCGGCGGCGGGGCGCACCGCTGCGCGCGAGTGGGCGGCGATCCGTGCAAATGCTCGCGGTGCAGCCATCCTGGTTCTAGCCACGCAGGTGAGCCGGGGTACGGAGCAGGGCGAGGGCGAGGCTGCGGCGATGAGGCGCGCGGGCGACGGGCCAACCGCTGGCGGCGAAGTCGCGACGGCGCTCTCTCGGCTCGTGCGGGCGGCAGGAACCGAGAGGGAAGCGATGGGCTACAACGACGACAAGGTTGCGTTCGTCTCGGGCTCACACGGCGGCCCCGTCTGGCGCATCAACGCTCTCTGCCTCGTCGCCCTTGCACGCTGCTCTCTCTCTCTCTCTCTCGTTGCTGGCTTGCGTCCTGTGTCCTGACTCTCTTTCGCTCTGTGCTGCATTCGTACAGACTTCGTATGCACTCTGGACCGTCGCACACGAGCGCATCCTCGCGCGCGTCCCGCCCGACTCGCTCAAGGTGCCTCTCGTCGAGGCCCTCGTCCTCCTCGTCCCGCTCCTCCTCGCCCTCACCGTCTTTTCCGCCCATCCGCTCATTCTCAATGCCTTCATCGTCGTCACAACCTTCTTCTGGGCGCGCTCGGCCCCCACAAGGTCGATCTCGCCGCCGCTCTCGCCGACAATCGACAAGAAGAAGCACACGCGGCAGCCGTCGCAGATCGACGTGCGCCCCTTCAGCCGCCCGTTCGTGTCGAGCTACCGCGCCATCATGATGGTCATGACGGTCCTGTGCATCCTCGCTGTCGACTTTCCCGTCTTTCCGCGCGAGTTTGCCAAAGCCGAGACGTGGGGCACGTCGCTCGTGCGTCTTGCGAGCCTTTTATCGCACGACCCCAAGACTGACGAGAAGAACCGCAGATGGACCTCGGTGTCGGCTCTTTCGTCTTCTCCCTTGGCCTCGTCGCCGCCCTCCCGCTCCTACGCGGCTCGACGTCCGGCAACGCTCGTCCCGCCTCTCCCGCCTCGTACTTCGCGTCCATCGTCCGCTCCTTCCGCAAGAGCCTCCCGCTCATCGCGCTCGGCGGCGTGCGCGTCATCATGGTCAAGGGAGTCGACTACCCCGTGCGGTCCTCTCGCAGTCTCCAGCCTTGTCCAGCAAGACTAATCGCGCAGGTCCTGCGAGCAGGAGCACGTGACCGAGTATGGCGTGCACTGGAACTTCTTCTTCACCCTCGCGCTGCTCCCCGTCTTTGGCGAGGCCATCTCGCGCTTTGCGATCGCGCGCAGGGTCGACTTGCACGTCGCAGGTCTGGGTGTGGCAGCTCGTGCGTGGTGCTGCTTCCTGCTCTAGCGAGTCATGCGCACTTACAGCCCGACCCACAGTGCATCAGGCGGTGCTCAGCCGGGCGGGCCTGCAGCGCTGGGCGCTCGAGGCGGAGCGAGTCTCGCTCATCTCGCAGAACAAAGAAGGGCTCGCTTCCTTCCCCGGTCCGCACTTTGCGCTCCTCACACTTGTCCCTCTGCCTGACACGCCCGTCTGGACAGGCTATCTCGCCATCTACCTTCTCGGCCTCGCGACAGGCCTCTACGTCCTCCCGCCGTCCCCGTCCTTCTTCACGCACCAGCACGCCTCCCTCTCGGCTTCGGCGACCGCGAGCGAGAAGCAGCGCGCCGAGCTCAAGCGGCAAAAGGCGTGGGTTGCCAAGCCGGGCAAGCTCGCAGAATGGCTCGGGAGCGCCGCCGCCCTGTGGTGGGCCGCGTTTGGCGGCGCGAGGGCCGCGAGCGAGGGCGTGTCGCGTCGGCTGGTGCGTCACTTGCACCTCTTCTCGGCCCGCTCGATAGACTACTCGAGCTGACCCGTCCTGCTGGATGTGTTCGACTGCACAGGCCAACCTACCCTACGTCCTCTGGGTCGCAGCCTTCAACACGCTCTTCCTCTTCCTCTACCTCGCCGTACACCTCTACGTTGCCTCCGTCTCGTCTGCACGCCCCGGCTCGCGAGGGCCAGAGGCGGGGACGAGGGCGCCCGCGCTGTTCGAGGCGATCAACCGGAACGGGCTCGTCGTGTTCCTCGCGGTGCGTTCGCGCTTTCTTTTCCGGACCAGATTCGCTCCATGGAGCATTCGAGTAGATTTGCGTGGGTCCAGGGAGCGAGACTGACGACCTTCCCGCTGAGCAGGCCAATCTCCTGACCGGCCTGGTCAACGTCTCGATACAGTCGATGTACACCTCCGACACGCTCGCCGTCTTCATCCTCGTGCTATACACAGGCGCGATAGTAGGTGTCGCATGGGGCCTGCGGAAGAGGCGGATTAAGCTCGGCTAGAGGTGTTGTAACGACCGAACCGGGATGTGCAGTCACGCGCGGAGGTTTCGCTCGTTTCCGGTCGGCTTGCCTCGCGCCGCATTAAGCGATAAGCAGAGATGCAACAAGCTACTCTCGCGCCTGCATCGAGCAAGAGAAACAGACGGGTACAACACGCCTTTTCGATCATCACCAATGACGCTCCGGCCTGCGCTACACCTGCAGATCCGGCTCAACCTCCATCCCCTGCACCGCGCCTTCATCCGCGGGCGCGTGCGCGTGGCTCATCGCCGCGTCGCGCAGCGCGCGCCAGTTGGCCGGGTCGAGCGTGCCGCCGTACGAGGGTTCGCGCGCGCGCGCGGCGAGGAGGAGCGGGGTGAGGGCGCGGAGGAAGGCCGGGTTGGGGAGGAGGGAGGGAGAGGAGGACGGAGGGGAAGAGAGGAGGGCGCGCGTCGAGGAGTGGTGTGAGACGAGAGAAGTGAGAGAGGCGAGGAGGGCGGCGGCTGTGGGAGCACGGGACAAGCGTCAGTCAGGAGAGACGCGCAGGGAGAAGAGTCTGCGAGGCGCACCGTCCTCCTTCTCGTGCCCCTTTGCATGCACCGAGTCGTTCTCCTCCAGCCCCTCCTCTTCCTTCACCTCCTCTGCGAGCAAAGCTTTCGCTTTGCCCTTCCCCTTAGTCTCGCCTCCCCTCCGCGTCCGCACAATCTGTGCCCTCCCAACCCGCTTGATCAGCTCGACGTTCCTCTCGAGCAGCTCCCACACGCGCGCGCGCTCGGCCGCCTGGTCCATCGCGCCCCCGCGCTCGAGGAACCGCTCGACCTCGACGCCGAGCTCGCGCAGCGTCTCGCGCTCGGCGGCGCTCAGGTCGAGCTCGCGCGGCGAGGGCGCAGCGGGGAGCGCGGGCGGAGAGAGGACGGCCGACTCGTAGCGCTCGACGCGCCGCGCGCGGAGGGCTCGGCGCGCGGTGAAGGTGTAGGGCTCGGTCGCACCGGTCGAGTCGTGCGTCGGCGCAAGTGAGGAGAGGAATGGGGACGGGTAGGAGAGGAGGTGGGTCGGTTGGCGGGCAGGGTTGTAGGCTGTGCGCAGAGCGACGTTTCGATGAGATCAGCGGCCGAATGGAGGACGAACGGTTCCTGATCCTCAAATGCGCAACGCACGATCTGTCGGTTCGAGCCGCTGCTTCGCCATCACTCCGTGCTGTCCTGGTGCGCGGTTAACGCGTGAAGTCGGCGCGACATAGCGCGGGAAGGGCGGATCGGGACGTGCGGCGACAGCATCGCCGAGCCGCGGAACGGGTGCATCGGCGAGGGAAGAGGCGGAAGGAGGGTGCACGGCGATCAAGTCGGTGTCTTCGACTGCCAGCCGCAAGCTGCGTCAGCGTTGCATCAGTCGCAAGAGCCAGAAGCTGACGCACCTTTTGCGAGCGCCTCAAGGTCGGCGTCAGAAAGGACGGCAGCCGAAGTGAAGAGGTCGACGCCGGTCGCGAGCGTTCGATGCAGCATGTACCGCCGCACCTTGCTCGGCGGTTGACTCGTCAAAAGCGCACCATCTGTACGCGAAGGACGCTCAGGACGTCAGCTTCGTTTGCTTGCGAGGCTGGCGTGAGGGTAACGCATAACGTACCTTCCTCCGCCTCGCGCTTGATACCCTTCTCTTCCACCGCACCCTTTCCAGTCCGTCCTTCGTACTTCTGCTCGAGCTCGTCGAGCAGCCCGAGGATGGTGCGCTGGAACTCGTCGACGTCGTTCAAAAGGCGCGCAGAGTCGGCTTCGGTTGCATCCATCGCCATGGCGGACGAGAGGAGCGCCGAAGTGGCAGCTTCATTGACACATGCCTGTGTATCGACCGTCTGTAATCGTCAGCAAGCCGTTGGAAGAAGCAACTCGAGGGCTGCAGCTTTGAGAGGTCGAGGACGCACCCGCAAGACCGAGATGGGCAGGAGAGGCGCCTCGTCTGCGAGCGCATCTCGCAGCGTGCCCGCCGGCGCGCTCGGCACGGTGAGCTGCTGCTCGAGGACGAGTGCAGGTGCGAGGCTGAATGCGCGGTGCCAAGTGAGCGAACTGCGTCCGGAGTGCAGATGTGCGACGTGGGACACGTACTCGTCGACGACTACGCGGAGCTGCGTACGGTCGGCCGCCTGGAGCGCAGGTGACGGGAGCTGGACTGCAGGGGAAGCGGACGCGGAAGCATCGGGGTCGATGGACACGAGGGTGGTGCCCGGGGCAGCGAGGGGTGTCGAGACGGCGAGGTCGGCGGAGGGTGCAGCTTGAGGTTGCTGCTTTTGCGCCTGCTTCTTTGCAGGCGATGCGGCTGTGGATGCGCGCGGCGAGGTTCAGTGTGCGTGAGCGGAGCTGTTGGCGCGGGAGGACTAGGCGCGAGAGAGAGGAGCGGTGCGACGAACCCGAGCGAGCCATTGCCGGGAGCGCGGTGCGGTGCGGTGCTGCAGCGGCGGAAGCGGGTGCGACGCGCGTCGAGCGGAAGCGGCGGCGCGGGCGAGGGATTCGGGCGTTGCGGTGCGTCGCGGCGGAGGGCCAGCCAGACAGCGCCAGGCTCGCGTCGCCTCAGAACGGCAGCCGCGCGCGGTACTGACTTCCCCCTCGCCTGCACTTGCTAACTCCCATCACTTCACCTCGTCCGCGCTCTCTCCGCCCTCTCTCGCTCCCCAGAGACCCGCACACATGGCCAGCCGCGTCCTCCGCCGCTCACTCGCCGCCCCGCTGCCCTCGACCGCCCCCGCGTCGTCCTCCGCCTTCGTCCTCCCCTGCAAGAAGCTCGTGCTCTCGTACTCGGAGCAGCAGGGCTCCCACCGCGGCATGCGCGCCTTCCTCGGCTCGGGCCAGGTCGCTCGCCTCGCCGAGCGCTACCCCTCGGTCGAGGTCGTCGTCGAGCGCAACGAGAAGGCAGGCCGCCATCCTCAGCTCAGGGGCGTCTACCGTGCGTCTCGCTTCCACGGCCGTTCAGTCCTGGCGTGCACTCCGCTACACAGTGCTAATGCAGCGCCGCTTGCCCTGCACACAGTCAACGGCCGCACCAAGGAGATCTGCGTCCGCAACCTCCCCCCTTCCGGCATCGCCGCAAAGGCGCAGCTCCTCCTCGACTCGTCCGGCGCCAAGATTGTCCCCATCCGCCGGCCATCCGTTCAGAGCACGACCGAGAGCGTGCGCGGCGTGTGGAGCGCGTTCCACGAGGAGCAGCGGTAATGAGGTCGGACGCGCGATCTTCGGCAGGTGCGCAGGAGCGGCGCGGGGAGCGGGAGCGCGATTCGCATAGAGCAGTACCACTTTGTCTGTACCACCATTGCATGCAGTCTCGTTCACCATCTGCCGACCGCGTCACAGCGAGGGGTAGCTCTGGCTCGTTCGCTCGCTCGCTTGTCTCTCGCTTTCGTTCACCTGTTGCTGTGCCTTCTTTCGAGGAGTCGAGCACTGACGCAAAGTCTGCCTTGTTCCGAGCTCCCCAGGTTCTGCGCTTCGCAACGAGACGACCTCGTATCCATTTAGCTTCTTTTTCAGCGCTCTACGACGTCTATACGCACACCCTCTTCTCCAGTTCCGCGAGCCTCGCCATCATCTTGTCATACGCAAGCGTCGCACCATAGTCCGGCTCAGCGACCAGCCTGTCGAGCGGCTCGCGCTCGGCGCCCTCGCCCCTCTTGCGGCGCAGCGCCGCCCTCGCGCGGTGCACCGCGTCCTCGAACGAGAGGTCCGGGTCGGCGAGGCGCGCGTAGGCCCAGTACGCCTTCATGCACCCGCCGAGCGAGCACGAGTTGGCCGAGGAAGAGGTCGCGCCCGATTGAAAGACGGGGGCGGCGAGCACGGTCGCGAGCGTGTCTTTGATGCACTGGTTGGCCGAGGCGCCTCCGACGGCGTAAATGCGACTGTGTGACGCAGGTCGAGAACGAATTAGTGACGTATGGACAGATTGAGGAGGGAAGACGAGACGCACACGGGGAGACCGGTCGACGAGAAGAGCATGTTGCTCATGCGGTGGCGGAAGGAGAGGAACTGCGACTCGAGGACCGCTCGGGCGTTGAATGACGGGTCCTGTGCATCCAAGCGAGTCAGTCCGCGGTCGAGCGAAGAGGAGGAGGATAGTCTGCGGAACGCACGGAGAAATCGTCGACGGCGGTCTCTTCAGCCCCCTCAAAGTGATGCACGCCATACCCATTGTGCGGAATGATCTCGTGCTTGAGGAAATAGAACCCGATCGGACGGGTCTCGGCCGCCTCGACAGTCGGGACGCCCGCCTCTTCGACGAGCCGGCTGAATGTCTCCCAGCTGCCCTCGGCGTACCGGTCGCGGACATACTCGCGCGACAGCGACCCGTTCTTGTAGCAGAGCATGCCCATGTAGCTCCGGCCGCCGCCGGCGCGGTTCGCCGGATAGGAGAAGACGTGGGAATCGGGACTGGGCGCATACTCGGTCGTCGAGAGCAGGATAGTGTCGCTCGTGCCGAGCGAAACGACGACCTCGCCAGTGTGCAGCGAAAACGAGAGGATCGTGGCGTTGTTGTCGCCGGTAAAGTGGTTCACAAGACAGTCTGTCGGGAGCGCCTAAAGCTGTCAGTGATGGCGAGAATGACAGAAGAGACCAGCTCACGCACCAGGGTCCATGCCATACCGCTCGATAAACCAGCGGCCAATCTTACCGGCAGCGACGCCGCCGTCCTTCTCCACCTGTCCGAGCTTCCTCTCGAGCTCAGCCGCCTCACCCTTTCCGCCCGCCACGTACTCGAGCAGCTCTGGGTCCCACCGACCATCTGCCTCAAGATCTGCGGGATAGGTCGGTGGCCGGGTCAGCGGGACGGTGATTAGCAGAAGTCAAGACGTGCGTGGAACGGCCACTCACTCCACAAGTTCGCTCCGCACGCGTCGCTTTCCTCCATCGGCTTGATTTCGCCATCCGCGCAGAAAATGCTCGTGAGGAAGCTCGATACAAGACTGCACAATCCGGAGCGGACCGCAACGACACGTCAGCACACGAGGTCGCCTTTCAATGATTACGAACAGCTCGGCGCACCTGATCCGGTCCGTCTTGTCGTACACATCAGGCTGCGTGCGGCGCAGCTTGAGGATCTGTGGTCCAGTGAAGCGTTCGTTCGCACGGCTGCCCGTCCGGTGCGCCATGACTTCCTCGCCGCCAATTGCGCCCTCCATGTCGCGGCATTCCTTCGTCGTCGACGAGTCTTGCCAGTTGGGCGAGACGGGGCTCGTGAAAGTCGAGTCGGTGAGCTGGGCGGCGAGGGGCTGAGATGGGTCCAGCGCGGCGAGTTTGGCGGGCGCTTCGGCGGACCAGTACACGGACGCGTGTTGCTGGGACGCATCGATGTGAGTATGAGTGATGCAGAGTGAAGCAGTTTGGAAATGCACCTGGCCTGCGCCTGAAACCGCCTTCACCCTCCGAAGCAGAGCAGCTCCGCCTTCGCTGCGCGCGATGCGGTCGAACAGAAGGTCGACCGCCTCCAGCCACATTGCGACAGGGCTCGTGACTACTCCGTTGCTGCCAACGTGAACACCAGACGTCGTTCTGCGCGCGACAAAGGAACCGATTAGCTACGCCCGGGTCGTTTTCGGCCTGTCTGCGACCCACTTGAAGTGCGGCAAGTCTTCGTCGAAGCGCACACCGTATTCGGCGACGCTCTCTAGGTAGTTGTCGACAAAGCTGGCCTTGAGCGCCTGCGGATGCGAATTGTCCGGTCAGCTCCATTGCGAGGATCACGTCCGACGCAGAGGCTGACTCGCCTGCGTGCTCAAGTCGAGACCCATGAAGACCGGGCCAGCCGCGCCATCGTCTCCTCCGTGCGCCTGACCTGCTTGAACCATCGTAGCGAGCACAGGCTGTTTTCGTCGAGCGTCGGCGAGTAGTGATGTCAAGGGGGAGCGCGTCAATAGCAGGGCGGTCAAGGCGGGAGTAGCACGCTCTGTAGCTGTGAAGGCGTGTAGCAAGCAGCTCGACCGGGACGCAGGAGCTGCAGGGGAGAGCAGCGTGCGGTTCGGGCGACTTTCGGCTCATCGGCTGCAGCATGCGGGGTCCGCGGAAGTAGCCTTTCGTCCGGTCTGGTCGTACAGATCGCACAGGCTTCAGTACCTGATTGGAAGGACTGCATTAAGCGTGCATCCAGCTGCAGTCTTGGCAAAAGATGGGGGCAACTCAACTTCAGCTTGTCGTCGCTGCGCAAGCTCGCGGTATGCTCGCAACCACTCGCGCATGTGGCGAAGTGAAGAGCACAGCAGCAGCTACGTCGACGCTGCGCCAACGACCTGTTTCAGGAGACTGCGAACTGACGGACCGGATTCACCTTCTCGGTCAACGATGGGCGATGCCCGAAAGGCTCTCGCGCTCGCTAGCTCGCCCCTCCTTGCGCACCTGCTTGTACCCTAGCTGTGCTCTGTGCCGTCTCTGCGCCTTACGCACCGCGCCTGCGGACGCTTTCGCTGTGATCGACGCGCTCTCTTCCTCGACCTTCGCGTTCGCGTTCGCACAGTCGCGATGTCCGACCGCAACATCGACCCGGCTCTGCTCAATGATCCGACCAGGCAGTATGGATAGTTAGTCACTTTTCTACCGCTCTGCGACGGTACTCGAACGAAATTCGGAGCCTGAGAACTGACCCCTGCGCCTCGTGCTCGCTCGGCACGATCCTGTCGGCTCGCAGTGTCCCCTCCGTCTCAATGGTGCGTTACACGCGGGCGCTTCATGCAAAAGCCTCGGTGAAGGCCAACATGAGCGTCCAGACAGTGAACTGACCTTGTGCCTTTGCAGGGCGTGATCTTCCTTGTCATCTTCGCCCTCTCCGGCCTCCTGCACGTTGGACAGACTATCTACTCGCGGCGCTACTGGTGGACGACGCTGATGTGGGTCGGAAACTTGCGTGAGTCGCGTTGCGCTGTCGCGCTGGCCTGTCGCTTCGCGATCCAGCTGAATGACCGATTGCTTCTCGCGTTCAATAGTTGAGATCCTCGGTTGGGCGGGTCGCCTGTGGGCTCACTGGGCGCCGCTCAGCTTCGATGCCTATGTCATGCAGTGAGTTTGTGCATGTCGGCTGAGTTCCACCTCCGTTACTGACCGGACCACCTGGATTCGCTTCGCAGAATCTGCTGCCTCATCATCGGCCCGACCTTCTTCTCTGCCGCGCTGTACTGGGCCGGTGGAGTCATCATCAACAACGTCGCACGAGACAACAGCTGGCTTTCGGGCAATTGGTTCAAGACAGTCTTCATCATTGCCGATGTGGTCTCGCTCGTCATCCAGGCGGTTGGCGGCGGCATGGCCGGGTCTGCTGTTGGCACGACAAACGAGGCTCAGATGCGCAACGGCAGCAAGTGAGTTGACCAGCACTTTCTCCGTGAAGCTCGGAAATTGACCTCGTGTTTTCACAGCATCATGCTTGCCGGCATTGTTGTCCAGCTCGGTACGTTGTCACCTCTCCGCGTGCAAAGAGTCGCGGGTGCCTGTCGGCTGCTCGGAGCGATGCGACTCGTGATCCCCCCACGAGTCGGCCAGCGAATGCTCACTCCCCTTCCATTCTTCCCGGCAGCCGTCATGGTCTTCTACACCGGGTACATGGCGGTCTGGTACTGGAAGTCGCGCCCCGAGGTTGCTGCGCAGGGTCGCAAGATCCAGATCATGCTCGGCGGCTTGCTTGCGGCGTCGATCGGCATCATCATTCGTGGCGTACGTCTTCCTCTCCTCTTCTTGCTAGACCGCTCGATTTGCGAGGCTGACTCTTTCTGACTTGCGCGCTGCGCGTAGTGCTACCGTACGCCTGAGCTCGAGGAGGGATTCGACGGCTGGATCGCGCAGCAGCAGGTGCGCTCATTTTCCCGGTTCTACCCTGGGCACAGCGCTGACTCTGCCTTGTTCGTTCCCACAGATCTGGATGCTCTTCGACGCTATTCCCATTGCCTTCGCCACCTTCGTGATTAAGTGCGCTCCTCTCACGCTTGTCCACCGCGTGCACAGAGTTCTGACGCAATTCATGAAGCCTGATCCACCCCCACTGGTTCATGGTGTTCGACCGCCCATCATCAGCGTACGTGCACGAAGGCGGCAGCGAGACGACGATGGTGCCGAACAGCGGCGTCGCAAACAAGACGACACCGGCGGAGAAGGGCCAGCCGCAGACACAGTCTGTCTGAGCATGTTTGCATCCCAGTTTTCGGCTCTTCTCCTGCACATAGACAAGACACTTCTTCCTTCTCACCAATCGTGCATCGGAACTCTCGTAGATTTCGACTCGTAACGATTACTTGACTGCTGTTCTGAGCAGTCGCCCGAGACAAGCGCGCGTTCGTGACTTGGATCACCCATTCTCACGTAGAAAAGACTTTGACGAGCACGATCCTGGGATGTCAAGAGATTTTGGCACGTAGTCTCGCTCTACTCGCCGCCCTCGGGTGTCTCGATCTCCCTCCACAATCGCCCAGCGGCCCACTCCATCGCGGCCCGACCGCCCTGCGCGTTCTCCTCAAACCTCGTCTGGCTGTAGTCCTCGACGCGTTTGCCCGCCGCGCGCTGCGGATACGTGCTCGCGGACGGCCTCGACAGCGGTGCAACAGGCGACTCTGTCGAGATGCCGTACGGCGGGTACGAAGCCGATGCTAGGACACCTGTCGAGAAGATGAGCGCTGACTGCGAGAAGAGCGTAGTTGGCGGCATGGCGGGGTGCGAGAGCGGGTGGTCCGTTTCGGCGGGCGAAGGGTACGGCGGCACACCGTCGTCCTCTTCGCCCGGGATCTCGCCGCTGTCGTCCGAGTTGGCGTCTCGTACCGAGAGTGCGGGGGCGAACTGTTGCCGTGTCGGGGGAGGAAGATGCGGCCATGGGTGCGGGAGGTACGAGATGGTCTCGCGGCACTGAAGCAAGGTCGAGAGGGAGAGATTGGTCGACGCCATGAGCAGTTTTGGAGGTTCGAGAAGGACGCGAGAAGGCGAGGGGGACGGTCCAGATGGGTTGGCGGTGCACGAGGGAACGATGAAGGAGACTTCGCGAGCGTAGGTGACATCGGGCGCTCCGAGTAGCTGCGAGTACATCCACGATCAGCCGGCTGGATGGTCCGCGCCCAGGAGGAGCTGGCCTGTACAGCCGCAGGGGAGCCATGCGAAAGAACGCACTCGACGGATCCACTTCGGACTATCCTGCGAGATGCCAATGATGCGCTCGCTACGAATCGTCCCGTCTGCCAGCATCTGCCGATCGATCACATCCATCGAGACGACGTGCGGTGCCAGCGGGTTGGGGTATTTGTTGAGAACCGCATACACCTGTGCGGGCCAGGGGAAGTTGAAGTGGAAGGCGGTAGTGAAGAGGGCGACCATGTTCTTCCGCTGTCGCTTCTCAATCGGCGGATTGTGCGTGCGGGAGTTTCTGCGGACCTGACGTGGAATGACCCGGTCAGCTACACCGGTGCGACGCAAGCGATCAAGAGGGAGGTGCCAGCACACAAGTGGGGAGGAGCGAAAGAGCCGGAAAGCTCTTTGTCTGGAATCTAGCGTCGTTCAATGCTCTAAGCGGGTCTCTTGAGGTCCCACACGAATCGCAGTTGCACCGGCGAAGCTGCGTCGAGCGAAGGAGGTGTTCGGGAAGAGGCGGCGGAGAGGCGGGACGCGGATCCGCGGGACGAGTGGAGCGAGCGTCGGACGAGCTCGCACGGCTTGAGTCGGAGAATTGACCTGGCTTGGACCTTTCAGGCGAGCCTCAGCAGCGAGTGAGCGATGTGACGAAGCCGAAGTCTCGTCCTCGTTGGAACGTTGCCTCCAGCAAGTCTGGGCTCGAAGGCCAAGGGGCCCGACAAGGCTATCTAGCTACTTGTCCGCTCTCAAAATGCTGCTATTGACCGTCGCGCTGCACCCCCGCTCGTCACGTCGCCCTCCGCACGCTCTTGCTTTGGCTTCATCAGCTCGGGGAAGAGTGCGGTTCCACACGCAGCGCGTGATCTGACAAGACGGGGCAACGCGATACTGATGCGGCTCTGAGGGCTGTAGTGCTCCTGCGTGCGCTCAATGAGCGAAGCTGTGCTCGGCTGAGATGGCCTCGTACTGTGCTCTCTGCCGCGGCTGACGGAAAAATGGTGCCGTACCTCGGCAGGACACTTGCTGAGCGCAGATGCCGCTCTGCAGAAGAAACCGGCAGGTGGACGGGCGACAGCTGCTCGACGGGTCGTTGGTGCTGGTAACCTGAACGAGCAGGACGTCGCAGAACTCACGAGGCTCATGTCTTGCCCGTCTCGAGCTCGAAGCGGATGACGCAGAAGCAGCTGCAGCGCCGCGTCGTGCAGATGCGTTCTCATGCAGGACCACGGCGGCAAAGGCGAGCGACAACGCACTTAGTCAGGGTGCGGACGCCCGCTTTTCTGCGTTGACCCGCCCTTCGTCTCGGTATACGCCGTGTGATTTGAAGGGATGACGTGCGAGTGCACGTCCGTCATCGCTTGCCCTTCGTTAGTGCGCGCCTTGAAGAGCTTCCGTACCGGCACGATTCAGTCGTCGAATGTCTATTCGGGCGCACATCGCATTGTGAGCTCAGCGTTGGCACTCCGGACAGCATATGGGCTGTGTGTCAAAGAGTAGGACAGGGAAAGCCCACGCACATCCCCCTCTGCAACCTTGTCTGCCCTCCGCTCGCCATTTGACGCGAACCCCCACCTGCACTCTGGCCACAGCGCCGCGCGGAGGGGCGTCCAATCGGCCGCATCGCACGGGCCGGGCAGCTCATTGAGTTACTCATTGGTAAGGATGAAGGCAGGGTCGCCGAGATATCCTCAAGATCAATGGCGACAGCTCATCCCTACTTTATAGCGTAGCCGCCGGCGAGCTGGATCTGCATGCGCGAGGTCCAGACGGTGCTATGCCAAGCGCAATGTTTCAGCAGTGTGAGACGTGAGGAAAGAAGCACACGAGGCAAGGCGGGCGCAACTTGCGAAGGTCATTCTCTGTCACTCACGAGTTGCTGAAGAGCAGCTCACAGACGAAGCCAAAAGTGGTGATGAACCGGAGCCACCGTTCGAAAAGGGTAATCTAACTAGGGTTAAGCGCGCGAAGGGCGGATGTACAGGAGAGGAGGAGAACACGTAAGGACCGACAGACGCGTACATAGGCACAAAGTAAAACAAGATCCGCCCGGAAGACTTCTAGAATAGGAGAGGGAGGGACAAGGCTTTTCGAAGATACAGGCACTCATGCGGTGGAGGAGAAGTCTGCAGAGGAAGAGTGGTCAGGGGGGGCGCGCAAGCGAGACGTTCGACAGCTGGACTTACGAGGGGCGTTGAGGATGAAGCCCATGACGACACCAGCAAGAGTGCCGACAACCGGGACGGTGATGACCCAGCCGAGGAAGATCCAGCCAACCGCGCGCCAGCTGCAAGGCGGAGCAACGGTCAGCAACATCGTCTTAAACGGCGGCAGCGCCCGGAAAATGAGATAAGACTGACTTGACACTGCGGAGGTCGCCGTTGCAAAGAGCGACACCGATCGTCGCGCCGGTAATGCACATGGTGGTCGATACAGGGAGACCGTACTGCGACGCGAGGATGACGGTGATGGAGGCGCCGAGCTCCATGGAGAAACCACGTGACGGAGAGTGGAGGGTGATCTTGTTGCCGAGAACCTTCATGATGTTGTCTGCGAGAGCGAGTGTCAGCGACCCGGCAAGCCTCCTCGGCGACGACGGAAGCACGTACAGCCGTATGTGGCAAGACCGATGACGATCATGGCAGCGCCAAAGACGAGGATCCAGATGGGGACGTCGGCCTTCTTGCCAGCGAACTCGCCGGTGGACCAGATGTGGTAGATCGCAGCGTAAGGGCCGATGGCGTTGCCGACGTCGTTGGCGCCGTGCGCGAACGAGTTGACGCAGGCAGTGAGAACCTGGACGAACGAGAAGCACGCCTCGGTCTCGTTGGGATACTGCTTGGCGCGCTCGTAAACGGCCTGAATGCGGCGGCCCTCGGCGGTCCCGGCCGTGCCAGCCTGAGCCTGCGCAGGTTCCGGATCACGTCAGTACTGTCCTGCTCAGAAGGGGAGAGAAGGGACGAACCTTGTGAATGTCGTAGCGCATGCCGTGGGTGAGGGTGTTCCAGACCCAGGGGACCGACTTGTAGCGAAGGATGATCCAGAGGTTCTTCGGCTCGGCCCAGGCGCCCTCGATGGGATGCGGGTCAACCTTCTCGACCTCCTGATTGAGCGCCGAGTCGTGGTGGAGCGGCTGGCCGGCGGGGGCGCCTTCCTCGTAGATCTTCTCGTCCGAAGACGGGCCCGACTCGGCGTCCGACGTGGCGGGCTTGATGCCGCCGTTGTGAACCTCGTCGGGACGGTCGGCGCGGATGCGATAGTCGGCGACGGCGGCGAGCTTGTCGGCGGCGTCCGCGGGCGGCTGGCGGAACCAGAGAGCCGGGCCGAGGAAGAAGTGGTAGAAGCGGATCGCTGCGGCAGACGACCGAACATCAGCCATGAGCAGACACAGTGCAGCGTTCGCAACGAACTGTAGTCCTTGCGGGCAACCTTGCAGTAGACGTAGGGGACCCAGAAGAGGATCGAGAGAACCATGACGACCGACGCCGAGCCAACGACGGCAGCGGCGAGGTGGTTCGACGGAAGCTCATCGAGGCCGAGCGAGGGCGAGCCCTTGAAGACGATGGCCATGGTCATGACGGCCGAGGCGAGGAAGAAGACGAGGGGACCGCAGGCGAGCGCGTACGGGAACGAGTTCTTGCGGTACTGTGATTCAAGGACAGTGAGCACGGATTGACTAGGAGTACCTTCACGAGGGGCAGAACGTACGAGGACGCCAAACTTGACCAAGAGGTAGAGGACGGCACCGAAGCCACCGGCGATGGCGGGAGCGATACCGAAGCCGGCGAAGATGGTGGCAAGACCCTTGCCGCCGTTCCAGCCCCAGTTGACCGAGTCGGCACCGCCAGTTGCGACACCGACACCGGCGACCGCCGAGACGATCGAGTAGGTTGTCGAGACGGGCCACGAGTAGCGCGTGCAGACCATGAGCCAGGACGCCGAGCAGGTGAGGGCGACGGTGAAGGCGAGGAGCTGGACACTGGGCTCGCCCTGGAAGACCGACGACGAGATGATGCCGTTCTTGATCGTGTCGGCGGTACGGGCGCCGACAGCGACGGCGCCAGTGAACTCCATCACCGCGGCGGCCAGCACGGCCTGGCGCATGGTGAGCGACTTGGACGCGATCGACGTCGCAAAGGAGTTGGCGACATCGTTAGCGCCGATGTTGAAGGCGTCGAGGGCACAGAAGATGGTCTGCGCGAGAGACGGGGTCAGTCAGGATGCCCATCTCGCCTCGTCGCACCTCAATCCATCTCGTCCTGCAAATCCATCGCTCTGAACTTACGCCG
Organism: Rhodotorula paludigena; assembly: GCF_050403205.1. Classification (NCBI taxonomy): domain Eukaryota; kingdom Fungi; phylum Basidiomycota; class Microbotryomycetes; order Sporidiobolales; family Sporidiobolaceae; genus Rhodotorula; species Rhodotorula paludigena. The sequence continues at coordinate 144,124 of NW_027481428.1, read as the reverse complement.
ACGGCAAACTGGACATGGAAGGCGCAAGGTTAGCCTGGCACTCGGGGAGCAGCGGAAGGAAAACGGCGCACAAGGTAGTCGTACTCGTGCAAGACCGGCATGGTGGGCAGAATTCACCGCTTGCGGTCAGCTGGTGAGGGAGAGGGAGAGAGAGGTGGTGGACGACGGTGGCTAATCGGCGAAGACGAAGAGCAAGAAGGGGAGCGACGTCGAGCAGCTGCGTTTTGACGTGCCCGCCGCTGGCGGTGCTGCCTGCACGTTCGTCGGCGGGACGGGGGCGAGGCCGCTGAAATGGCCCGCGCACGCAGAACGTGCAGCTTTTGCAAACCGTACGCGAGCATCCACCCTCTTGCCAAGCCTTCCGTTCGCGTGCCTTGATCGTCGTCAATTTTCGTCCGCCGGCAGCGCCTCCAGACCCTTTGCGGGTCCGCGAGGTCTCCTTGAGTCGAGTGAGGAACGTGCAGACTCCGCGAGGCAATCGTACAGCACCAGTGCAGCTCAGCAGTCCCGGTCAGTCGTTCACACGACGAGAGTGCGGGGGAGGCGAGGCTCGGCGCATGGGCCCCCCGGCCGTGATCGCGCTCCGCTCGTGTGCGCCGCGCATTTCGCCAAGTCCAGCCGGCGAGGGGACTTCCCCGAAGCAACACGGGCGCCGGGTGCAAGCCTTCCAGAACGTTGGCCCCCTGCCGTAAGGCATCGCTGGCGCGCACGTTGCAGCACACTGCGCGCCTCAGCTATGGCAGCAGCACGCTAGGACGTGCGCTAATGGCGTCGCGTGACCGGCTCGCGCACTCGCGGCCGCTGCAGATGTGAGCGAGCTGGGTGCTCGACGCGAAGTCTGCCAATGTCGGCAACACTAGCACGCAGAACAACGCCTAGCACACCAATGGCACCAGTCAGGCAGCGGTCGCTCTGTGGTACGGGCGCGAGTGCGCGTCCCCGGCAGCAGAGTGGTCAGCGTAATATGCGACCAAGAGGAGCACGGGGTGGAGACGTCCGTACACGGCAGCCGACATCTCGACAGCCTCTGCAGCAAGGCATTGCTCCAGATAGGGCGCTGGCCGACTCGTTCTCCGTTCAACCGATCACAGCGCGCACACCGTTCGGTCGACTTCGCCTCTGCTCTGACTCCGCCGTTTCGCTGCTACTTCGCGTCCCTCCCTCTATCGGTCGTGCAGCTTGTGACATTGCGCTTAGTACACCCTGCTGCACTGGGCCGTCAGATCTTGCCTATGTGGCTGCTCAGGCCGCTCGCTGGCTGTCGTCGCTGCTGACGGCACGGGCCGCTCTTTCTCGCTTTCCGACAGCTGCGCGCAATTGTCACCGACAGGCTATCTCGCATTGTCTATTGTCCACGCGGCCCGTAACGCGCAGCCCACGGCACTCGCCGATTGTGGGCGTGCCGCTCAGATGCAGCTCACAGGCGTTCGCTTGCACTTCACGACGCTGCGCATCCCCTCGGCACGACCGTGTTCGCTCTCGCTTCAGGTATACGGCAGAAATACTGCACGCGAGACTGAAGGCGCGCGAAAGCGTCTTGCCGGGCAGGAGGGACTTGGAAGCAGTCACTGCCGACACTGGAACACCCATTTTTGCATTCAAAGCTTCCGCAAAACCAAGGGCGCCGACCTGAGCAATAACAGATTCCTGCTACCTTGCACAGGAGCGCCGCAAGGAGACTAGCCGTGCCTCAAGGCAACCGCACGAGGACATGAGCAGAACATGCGAGGAGGCGAAAGGGACAATGCAGGCGGAGCACAAAGCCCGACCCGCAAAGGAATCGTGCGAGCTAGGGAAGCGCGCGCAAGCTCCGAACAGGTCGATTTCTACGGAAGTCGGCCGTTTAGGGCGGCCGACGTGAAGAGCACTGATGAGCGAGATCGGGGTCGGCGACACCCGCCGCAATCTCGACCTCTCTGTAAACACGAGAATCGCTATGTAGTCTGTGCAGCCCGAGCTGGAATCGCTTCGAGCCGCCGAAGCGAGCACCACCTGGGAGTCGGAGGAGAACCGGAGGTGGGGCAGTTCCGCTCCGTCCCACCGGCACTCGTAGCTTGCTCGGCTGCCTACGATGACGGCACTGGTCACGCTCTTGCCTTTGCTTGCACCCGGAGACGACTCTGTGCCCGGAGCGCTCGATGCGCTCGCCTCCCTCGACATCCGCACCGGCACGTCCTCCTCTGCCTACTTGCCCTCAATGCCGGCAAGCACACGCTGAGTCTCATTGTGTCATGCTGTGATCCTTGCCGCCGCGATCGCAGACGTCGACCTGCTCTTCACGTCAGCGCTGCCTCCTCATGCGACCCTGTCTCCCGACACTCTCGCCCGTCTACGCACCCTCGTCGCGAGTCACGTGAGCGCGCCGGCGACGAGTGGCAGCTACTTGTTGCAGCAAAGCCGAGACCGCAAGGGCAAGCGGCCTCAGCGCTTTTCTACCTCGCTCGAAGACCTGGACGACCACATCGGCGGCGGCTTCGACTCTGGCGAGATTGTCGAGGTAACCGGGCCTCGTCGAAGCGGGAGGACTGCGCTCGCGCTGTACATTGTGCTTCTCCACCTTCTCCTGCACGACGACAAGCGCGCCGCCCTCCTCGACACGACCGGCTCGTTCGATGCCTTTCGCTGCCTCGCCATCTTGCGCGACGTGCTCGTCCCGAAGATGTACGCGCTCGGAGGTTCCTTCGCTGGAGAAGACGGGGCAGAGCCTTCTGCCGAGGACCTTGCAATCTCGGTGCTCGACCGCCTCGCCGTCTCCCGAGTCGCCAAATCCGGAGACGCTCTCGACGTGCTCGCGGCTGAAGTCCGCTCCGACGAGAAAGATGAGGTCCTCGACATGGTCGTCGTCGACTCGCTTGACACACTCGTCGGTGGAGAAGCGCTGGCGAGCGGATCTGCCCAGGGTGCGTTCATCGAACGCAGGCGCTCCGCCTGGCCCGCTTCTTCGCTCACAAACTCCTCATATTCAGCAAATGCCAACCTCATCGCTTTCATGCGCCGACTGGCAACGCTTGCTCGCTCGAAGTCAGCACCTCTCACGGTCATCGTGAGTGCCCGGATCCTGTGTCAACAAGGCGTTGGCCTGACCGTGACGTATTCCAGACCGTCACTTCGCTCGGGACTCCCGCTGCGAAAGGGTCACACACAGCTCCGATACCGCCCAATCTGCCACAGCAGCCTCCGCCTCTCTCGTCCCTCCCGCACCCTATTCCGCTCAAGCCCGCGCTCGGCTCGACCTTTGCCTATCTAGTCGACATCTCGCTCGTCGTTTCACCAGCCGAGCCCCTCTTCGGACCGGATGACGGGCGGGATCGAGGGTTTGTCGAGGTCGCGAGGAACAAGAGGGGGGAGACGGGCGGCATGGTCGAGTTCAAGCTGGTGCGCTCGGATCGCTCTCTCGCCACATGGCAAGTATCTCAATCAGGACCGGCTGACGCTATAGTCTCATCAGGAAAAAGGCGTGCGGTTTGAGCAGGTCGACTAGTAGAGCTCGTGAAATCGCCTACCAGGTCGCACGACTGGCTCGGACGCTTAGTCACGTGCAAGTGCTCGTCTTGTGCCATTTCTGCGAGTGCCCTCGTCGGGCGGATGCTCGAGGTACGCATCTTGGCGCCAATGTGTCCCGCACGAGGTCACCGTCACGTTCCGCCTTAGCTCGAAAACCCCCGAAGCGCCAGACTCCTGGAACGGCCAGACCCCGCTCTTTGTGATCGCTGTGGCGACGACTGGAGTCTTGGCGAGAGGGCCATTCCACCAACTTTTCGCATTTTCGCCCCTGGTCGCACGTTCCACTCTAGCCTTCGTGTTCCGCATGATCTCTCAATCCTCGGCCCGCTGAACGTGCAAGATGCGCAAGGTTGCAACAAATTCGGCTCCAGACCGCTCAATAATGCGTGGCTCGTCCGCCACAGTGGCGGTCCTGAACGTTGTTGCGCTGTCACGCGACACTTTCGCTCGCGCGTCCTGCTCGTTTCGCCACCGACCAAGCTCGAAGACAGCTGCAAAGCGCTCGAAAAAAATTCTGCGACCAAAGCTACACCAACTGCAGCCTCTCGAGCGCCTCGTCCAACTCGCCGACACCCGCTCCCTCCCTCGTTGGCGCGGCCGTGCTCTTCCCGCTTTCCCTTGGCGTCGCCGAGTCCGACCCGGCAGCAGCAGCAGCGGCCTTGACTACCTTCCACCGCTCCGCCACGAGCTTGAGCACCTCGGATTGCGGGAGCGCGGGGTGCTCGCGCCGGACGATGGGCGATTGAGCCTGCTTCCACAAACCGTTTGCGTCAGGCGCGCTGCTCGTTCATACAGAATGCGTCCAGCTGAGCGACCGACGCACCTGCATGAACTCGATCCACTTGCTCTTCTTGCGTTCGGTCCCGGGCGTCGCCGCGCTCGCCGGAGTCGCAGCGCCCGGGACAGGCTTGGCCCTCCCGTCCCTGTCGATTGCGACGAGCCTCGCGCCGCAGGGACAGCCGTGCGTAGCCGGGTTGATGCTGTTCGAGTGGCGGCCGAAACTAGGTCCTCCCGTGTGAGTCAGCGAGCTGGAGGCGCAGGCCGGAGCTGAGGGAGAGAGGAGGACGCACATCTTGCCGCAGATGGCCGAGGCGCACTGCCATCGGTAGCGGTACTGGATCTCGTACGAGTGTGTCGTCGTGACCTCGATATCGGGGCGGACGAGCATGACGCGCTGCGCCCTGTGCGTCCATGTTAGGGAGGCAGTCAGCGCGATTCACGACGCCTCACCTACGCGAGTGAGCGAGAGACTGAACCTCGACTGGGCAACTCACCACAGCTTGAACGCCCGCCCATGCGGCGGCTTCATCTCGCCGTCGATGGCCCACGCCGCGAGGTGGCACAGCTCGTGCGCGAGCGTGTGCCGCAGCTTGGCCTCGGTGTCGGTCACGTGCGTCGAGAGCTCGACGAGCGCGCGCTGCGACTTGGTCGGCGAGCCGGGGAGCGACGAGCGCGTGCTGCGGGTGGGACGTGGAGGTGAGATGGCTGATCAGACAAGCGCAAGCTGTCTTTGGCGTTGAGCGAGCGCAAACGTCGTGAGATAACGCACCGTTTCCAGCTCGCGCGTCCAGCCGTGTTCCTCAACCGCTTGTTCCACACAACCTCGATCCCATCCGGCAGGCCCTCCCCTTCTCCCACAAGGCGGCGCAGGCCGTCCCACCGCTTGCGGAAGACGGAGCGGTCGAGCTCGCGGATGAGCGCGAGCGGGAGCGAGGCGCGCTGGGCGGGCGTGAGGGTCACGGGCTTGGAAAGAGCGGAGGGGGCGGCGCGAGGGGTGGTGGAAGAAGCGGGCGAGGGGTTGCGGCGACGAGGGGCACGAGGGGCTGGTGGGCGAGGCGTAGAGGGTGCAGTGCGAGATCGTGGTGGAGGCGTTTGCTGAGGAGAGCGGCTGGTCAGCTATCGGATCGAGGTTGACCAAGGAAGAACCGCACCTCGTCCTCGCTGCTGCTGCTGCTGCTGCCCGTCAGATCAATCTCCCTTCGCAATCCTGATGCCGTCTTCTTGACCGGCGAGGCAGTCTTTGCCGGAGCAGGCGGCTTCGCCTTACGCGAAGTATGCGACGGGACCGGCGAGAAGGCAGAAGGGCGGGCCGGGGTGTTGAGCTTAACGAGGCGCTTCTTCGGCGTGGGGTCGCTGTGAATGGCACAGATCAGCGTAATTCCGTATCTGCCACCGAAAGCTGCCCATTGGTGGGCTGGGCGTGGCTCCTTGACACGTACTAGATGAACACGCCGTCCACTTCTGCCACGTCCTCCGGGAGCTCCCTCGCTCTTCCCCCACCCGGAGTCACGAGCGAGTCCTCGTCGTCCGTGCACGCAGCAACAATCTCCTCCTCCTCCGCCTCGACCACGAGCGACGCCACGCGAGCTCGCGGCGTAGCGGGCGGCTTGGCGGGGTGCGCGCGGGCGCGGGACGGGAAGGGGGTGTCGTCTTCGTCGCTGCTGGACGACGAGGCGACGGAGATGGTGATGCGGCGGTGGGAGCGCCTGGCGGCGGAGGCGTGGCTCGAAGGGCATAGGGGCGGGCTTACGACGTTACTCGGTCGCGGGAAGGGAGGTGCGGGCGGGTGGAAAGGGTTACCAGCCGAGGGAGTCGAGGGAGAACTGCAGAACGTCGGTCAGTGAGCTGCGCGCGACACTGAGGCGCCACTTCCGGCCGTCCACCGTCGAAGCACCGAGAGTCGAGAGCCCACTCACGCATGCGCCAGCCCGAGCTGCTTCATCCTCCTCTCCAGCTCCCCCTGCTCTTTCTCCTCCCCCTCACCTTCGTCGTCGTCGTCGTCGCTCAGCTGGAACACCTCGCTCCTGCGCGCCCGCCTCCGCTCCTTCTCCTTCTCCTCACTCCGCACCCGCTCTGCCTCGCGCTCAATCTCCGAATCCGAGATGACCGACACCTCGTCGTCGTCTCTCCTCTGCTGCTGCTCCTCCACACTGAGAGCAGCAGCATGAGGACGAGGACGAGGGGGAGAAGGCGGGAAGAGCTCGTCTGCGAGCGCGCGGTGCCGGGCGCGCTCGGCGAGGTCGTCGCTGTCGGTCGTGCCAGCTGTAGGAGCCGGCTGGGCGAGGCGAGCTGTGGGAGGAGGAGGAGGAGAGGCGACGGGGCGGCGGGGAGAGCGGCGCGGCGTACTACTCCGCTCGACGGGAGCTGCTCCGGATGGGATGGCAGAATGGATCGCTGCCGCCGAGGTCCGGGCTGGGCCGCTACGAGCGGGTGCTGCGGTGGGCGAGAGAGAGGCAGACGGGCGGTCGGCGCGTGACTTTGATGAAGACGAGGTGGTGGTGGTGGTCGAAGTGAAGCGCGCGAGGAGCGCCGAGGGCGGGAGCAGCTCGTCGTCGCTGTCGTCAAGCAGTGACATCCCACGCGGTAACTAGTTGTGACAGACGGAGGCAGAGCAAACGAGGGCGAGGTTGAGCGACCTGGAGAGAGTCACGTGCGTTGAATGTCTCATCTCTCCAGGCGCTCGGCCGCCTCCCCGCAAGTCACTCTCTCGCTCGCTCCTCGTCCCGCGGTTCCCTCCGGCCCGCCTCACCCCGTCCCCCTCCGCCCTCTCCCTCAACAGATGCCCGTCCCCGCCCCCGCCCACTCCACCTCGGACCTCCTCGCGCGCTCGCCTACGCTCTCGCGCCTCTCGCGCAAACGCCTCGCCCCCTCGCGCCTCGCCGACCTCGTGCGCGCGGCAGGAGCGGAGAGGCCGCCGAAGGAGCCAGAGCTGTGGGAGTGCTGCGGGAGTAGCTGCAAGCCGTGCGTCAAGGAGCTGTGGTGCGTCCTTCCTTGTCGACTGCAGGTGGTGCGAGGAGAAGGGGACGCGAGCTGATCCTCTCTGGGCCTCGTTGTCGCTTCTTGTTTGCGCGCAGGAGGGAGGAGAAGAAAGTCTGGGACGAGGTGCATCCCGATGGGGTTGACGAGGAGGACGAGGACGAGGCGTGGGCGGCGCTGGACCGGAAGGACGACAAGGCTCATCCGGATGAGAAGGTCGCGGTCGAGCAGGGCATGCCCGACGCGGGCGGGGACGAGCCACGACGGGCGGTCGAGATGGTCGAGATCGAGCTCGAGAAGCTCGAGTTGGGCCACAACGACGAGAAGAACGCGAGCAGCGCCGACAAGCCGGATGCTTGAGCGGAGCTCGCAGTCTCGGTGCCTACGGCTTGCTGCACAAGCCCACACTGCTTGCCAGACGTGCGTCCTTTTCCTCCTCATGCTACCAACTCGATCGCGAAAAGTTGACCGCGCATGGATTGCAGCACCATCGCGAGGCAGAAATGGCGCATGCGCGCCGAGTCGACTGCCAGCAGTCCATCCCTGCGTTCGGCAGCGCGCGTGACCGCCGTCCGCGCCTCGGCCAGACCCTCGCGCGCGAGGAGGTGCCGCGATGGAACAAGAGGCGCTCACCAGGAACTTTTGAGCCGAGAGGGCCGGAAGATACGGAGGGCGGGGCGGGAGACGGCGTTGAGCGGGCTGTGCGGTCAACCCTCAGCACTGCCGTCACCTTTCCGATGTCCTGAAACCTGCCCACCTCCGGTGGTACGCCGCCTGCAGCGAGAGGACCCAAGCAAGCGCCCCTTGTCGCTGCTCGCTCACGCGCCCTTGTCCGCGCCCTCCGAGTTGGCCTCCTCGGGCGCAAACACGCTCACGCACCTCCACCTCGCCTCTCCGCCCTTTTCCCACGCCTCGAGCCCCTGGCTGGCCCACTCTACGAGCACGCCGCGCGGGGTCCACTCTGTCCAGATGCCGAGCGCGGGCGTCGCCGACTGCCCGCCGCCCTTGCGCGCGGGCTCGCCGAGGAGCGAGAGGAGCGCCGCGCCCGTCGTCGATGGCTCGAGGAGGACTGGGGAGGGGTCGGCGGAGGAGGAGGAGGAGGAGGAGAGGGCGAGAGGGAAGCGCGGGAACCGGCCCCAGCGCTCCGAGGGCTTTGTGCGCGCGCTTGAAGGGGCTGGCTCGGGGGTCGCGGCGTGGTTGTAAATGTCGATCTGGGTGCAGGCGAGCGAGGCGTGGGCGGGGTGTGCCGGGTCGAGGAGGCCGGCGAGGGAGGAGGCGGCGGCGGTGGACGAGGGGAGGGGTGTGCGCGGGGCGAAGGAGATGGAGAGGGCGAGGGGCCGATAGTTGAGGTAGAGCACGTCCGAGTAGGCCTTGACCTGGGGCTCGGGCGGGGGTGCGGGCGGCGACGAGAGCGAGGCGAGGAAGGCGACGAGGGCCGGGTCCGAGGGTGCGAGGCCGAGGAGCGGGTGCAGGGCGGTGCTGGCGTTGCTGCTGGCCATCGTCTGCGTGCGCTCCCGCCCCACAGAGTGCGCAGCGAGGTTGGTACGAGCTGCAGTCTCTCTGTCGACGGCGATCGCTCGCTCGGGTCGAGTCGAGGCTGCTCTCTCTCCGACTCTTCACTGCTTTCCAGGCGAGACACTCCTGGGGAATGCCGCTGTTCAACTCGAGCAACCCCTGGCGCACCCAGCAGCCCGCCCCCGCCCCCGTCCCCGCCCGCTCCCACTCGCCTCGCACCGCAGCACCGCCTCGTCCTCGCCCGCCCGCTCCACCCGCCGACACGCGCGACGACCGCACGCGCGCACTCGACCACCTCGCCCTCCTCCGCACCCGCTTCCACCACCTCGCCCGCACCTTCCACCCGCCGCCCGCCCCCGCCCTCTCCTTCCAGCCCAAGGCCACCCCCGACAGCCCCAAGCTCGCGTTCGACTCGATCAACGCCCCCGTACACGCCTACGAGGAGGGGCTCACCCGCCTCCTCACAGAGCTCGACGCGGTAGACAGCGGCGGAGACCCCGACGTCCGCGCCGCAAGGAAGGGCCTAGTAAAGGCAGTCGAGGGCGAGGCGCAGCGCGTAGAGCGATGGAGGAGGCAGTGCTTCGAGGCAAGCGTGCGCGGCGAAGACGGGCCCGAATGGGACGGCCCGCCAGAGGAGGCTGCCGCGCAGACCAACGGGTCGGCGGCGGGCGTCTCGGGCGCACAACCTGCGGTGACTAGGCCTGGTGCGCTCGCGCTTGCCCCTCTGCGAAGGAGGACATTCTACTGACAACCCGTTTCGACGGACAGCCTCCTCGCGCAACCTCCCGCCTCTCGTCGCTTCCTCCACCACCACCGCCAGCGCTCCCTCGGCGCACAACAACGCACGCTCCACCTCCTCTCGCTCCGCCTCGCCTTCTCCCTCTCGCCGCGCCGCTTCTTCCTCCCAGCACCAGCAGCATCAGCAGCGTTCCCCTCGCGCTCCCGCAGGTGCCAAACTCCCCTGCACCGCACCGCCGTCCTCACGTCCCGGCCCTCCACCCACCCAACAGCAGCAGCAGCAGCGTCCCCTCTCTAGCTCATGGGCTCGCGCTCCGGGACCTGCGGGAGCGGGTCCGCGCTCGAGATACGGATACGGCGACGAGGCGGACGAACGTGGCGCGAGATACGACGGCTGGGGAGTTCCGCCGGGGCTGGGGCAGGGGCAAGAAGGGGGCAGGATGGGGCGGTTTGTGGACCGGATGGCGGAGCGGTATGCGCCTGACTTTGGGGGCGAGGATGGCAGGTCGGGGAGGGGAGGGAGGGAGGGGAGAGGGGGTGCGTGGGGAGGGGCGGGCGGAGGGAGGAGCGGGACGGGCGGGTGGGGCTGGTGAGGGCGGTGCGGCTTGGGGAGACGAGCTAGGAGAGGAGGGAGAGGAGGAGCCTTTGAAGAGGCGGCGGGTGTACATAGACCGGGAGGACCGCGTGCATCTTGCGATAGACACTTTCTTTCGTGTGCCGCCCATTCGCGTTGGCAGACTGCGCCTTAAGCAGGTGCCGACGAAGTCTGCTGCCTCCTCGCGCAGTCATGTACGTAGGTAGCTGCGGAAGAAGGCTATCGCAGCGTAGTTGCGCAGAGGCAGCGGCGTCGCACCTCGCCCTCCCGGTCGACATCGGAATCGACGTCAACCCTCTGACCGAGAGCCTCATTTACCCCCTCTCTCTCTGTGTCCTGCGCTCGCGCGCGTGCGCGTGGCGCTCGGCCGTGCCATCATCGCTTGCGATCCCGTGCGTCGCGGAGGCAGATCGCGTGGGGCCGAAACCTGCCCCTCCTCTTCTCTCGCTCTCGCCTCACAGCTCACTCGGCTATACAGAGCATGGGCATCTTCCACAAGAAGGACAAGTCGCCCTCGGGCTTCTTCACCGTCGACGAGTCGGACGCGCACCACCCGGAGCCAAAGCGCGAGTCGACGTCAACGTCTTCGCCGCGCGCCTCGACCGACTCGCCCTCTGCTGCTGCCGCTGCTGCCAAGAAGGACGAGCTCAAGCGCGACGTGCCCCACTCGCGCGAGACGCAGCAGCGTCACCACGACCACGACGACGAGCGCCGCGAAGGGAGCGTCAACACGCTCGCGGGCGAGGGCGTCCTCGCTGCGCCCGCCGCCGCCGCCGCAGGTGCTGCTGCTGCGGGTGCTCCGTCCTCCCACGCTACCGCCGCCGCCGCTCCCGGACCGGCGCACGCCCAGTCGCAACCTCTCCCCGCCGGCGCCGCCGCTCCGGCTTCGTCGTCTTCCGCCTCACGCGGCCTCGCCAGCTCTGCCGGCGACGCACCGACGCGCATCCGCGAGACGGCGGCGGCGCCGCACGGGCACCACGAGCAACCCAGGCACGACGCCGTGCTGAGCGAGGAGCAGGCCAAGCTCGCGCAGCATGACCACAAGTACCTGCAGCCTGTCGTGCGTGCGTCGTCGATTCGCTTCACTGTCTGCTGAGCCCGTCGAAGAGGGGAAAGGCTGATGGTTAGAGGACACGGCGTTGCGCGCAGACGAGCGCCGGCACATCCACGAGGTCGAGGAAGTCGAGCGGCACCGCGTCGTCGACCGGCACGTGCACCACGTGCAGCACCACGTGCAGCCGCTCCTCGACGAGCGGCACCTCGAGGTCGTGCACTCGTTCCGCGAGGTCCCCGTCACGCACGTCGAGGAGAACCACGCCTCGACCGACGAGGACCGCAGGCTCCTCGCGCGCTTGAACGCACAGAGCGTGAGCTCGTACACGGTAGTGCCCCACGAGAGGACCCGGATCGACAAGGGCGAGACGCAGGTCACCGAGAATGTCGTGCATCATGTCCGTCTTTTAGCACTCTCCCGCTTTTCTGCGCCTCGGTACATCACTGACCCAGCTACTTACGTCCCGCAGTACCACACGATCGTCATGCCCGTCTGGCAGCGCGACCTGCACGAGTTGTAGGTCTCGCCATCCCCGTCGCTTCTTGAAGCCCAACCCAAAGCCTGACTGATTGGCCTTGTACCTTCGCAGCTACCGCCTCAACTCGAACTTCTCCCCCGAGACCATGATCACCCCCTCGGGTGCCCCGCTCTCCTCGAGCGCCTACAACCCTGCCTCGCCCCCCGTTCAAGGCGCCTTCGCGACCGCTTCGCACCCTCCCGGCGCCCGCATCGTCCCCGGCGGTCCGTCGCTCTCTGGCCCGCCGCAGCCGCGCGAGGGACACAAGCTCGTGCCGGACGACCGCGACGACGTCGGCGGCGAGAGCACGCGGTACGAGGTCGAGTTTGTCAACCGCGAACCCGTGTTTGCGCAGAGCCACCACCGCCACGGCCCGGCAGCCGTCCAGCCGCAGCAGCAGGCACAGGGCGTGCCGGGCGCTATGGGATTGTTCGAGAACCAGCAGCGCGGTTCGATCAAGTCGTGCGTCTCCGTCCCACCCCTCCGGCTCCGCAGCCTTCCCAAGACTGACTCGCTCTGCCGTCCGTTTCCGAGATAGGACCGGCACCTCTGCTCGCCACAGCCGCGTCCCGTCGATGGGTCACACGGCCGCCGCCGCGCCGCTCGACACGACCGTTGGTCACGGCGCGCGCGCGCCGCCGCCGCCGCAGCAGGCGGTTTCGGGCCTCGAGAGCGGCGTGCAGGGGATGAACCTTGGCGTCGCGCGCTGAGCGCGGGCATCGACACCGCCAGCGCAGAAGGAGGAAGGAAAGGCGAAAGAATCCGCAGGAGGAGCAGGTGAGCCCCGCCGTTGTTGTCTTTCTCTCTCTCTCGCTTCCGCACGAACTCTCGAACCACAGACAAACTCTCCTCAACTCAGTATCCGTGCCAGTAACCCTTATGTAGCTTTACACCTCCCACGTAGCAAAGCGCTGTTCCATGTGCAAAGTATACTTTGTTTCTTGCTCGAACAGAGGGTGAGCACGAGTACGGGTGGGTATCGTAGCACGACAAGAAGAAGCAAGCACGGCTGGTATGTACTCCGACTCTTTCTCCCATGCCCGCTGCAGCGCAACGCCATGCGTGCCCTCAGCTCCCGCCTAGTCCTCGTCGTCCTCGCTGTCGACCTCGGCCTTGCTCAGCCCCCTCCCCGAGCCGCGCACGCCCACCTTGTCCGTCGGCGTCGACGCCGCCCGCTTCGGCTTCTTGTCGCTGTCGTCGTCGTCCGAGTCGACTTCGTCCTTGACCGAGCCGGCGCCCTCGTCGTCCGAGGGCGGCGGGATGAGCGAGGCGTGCTCTTCGGGGTCGAACTCGTACAGGTGCGCCCTGTCGCCGAGGATTTGGACAATCACGGATGTCACGAGGGATGAAGATGCGTCAGCTGGCCTGTCCAAGCGGCAAGTAGAATTCGCAAACCGCCGTGAGAGGCGGCTCGTTTGCTGTTTCGCGACGGAAGCTGGACCGCTCACCCGATGTGCTTCGCCATGGTGAAAGAGTTGATGCGGTTGAAGGGCAGCACGAGCTGTCACGCGTACGAGGCGCCTCGTCAGTCGAGGCCCGCCTCCCCAGATCAAGCTGAAGCTGCGAGGCGTACCTTGAGCTTTTCGTCCGGAAGGATGTCGGTCTTCTTTTTCGGATCTTGCAAGTTGTTCGCCTTGATGTAGCGCCAGAGGTACTGTGCAGGGGATTGCAACATCTGTGTCAGTCGATCCGCCGGCGGACGACAAGCAGCACCGACGAGAGAGGCGCATCCACGCACCTTGGTCACGCCCGGCCTGCTCGCGACCTGCACGCCGCACACTTCCGCAAGCTCGTGACTGAGCAAGTGGGGCTTGTTGAACCCCGAGTTGCCCGTCTTGCGCTTCTTCTTCTTCTTGGCCGCGCCATCGTCGCTCTCGCCATCGTCGTCCGACACGCGCGCCTTGCTCTTCCTCCCGCCGGCACGCTTGCGCGATGATGCGCTCGACGAGCCGCCGTTGCGCGTCGTGCGCCCGCCCGACATGGCTGCGAATTCGGCCTGGAGCTGGCGCGCAAAGGCGGCGTCGGCGTCTTCGTCGGCGTTGGGCTTGGCGGAGGTCGCGAGGGGAAAGGCGGGGGACGAGGCCGGGGGGTCTTCGAGCGAGGCAGAGGGCGAGCGCGAGCGCTTCAGCTTGGTGAATGAGGGCAGCTTGGGTTTGACATCCTCGACCGCGGGTGCAGGTGTCGGCTCCTCCTTGGCCTGCGACGGAAGTGATTCGTGAGGACGGACTCGACTAACTACGAGTAGGCCCAGCCCACTGGAGTGAGCACTGGGCACACCCGATGGAAGGCAGCCTCACCTCGTCCCCACCTCCGCCCGTGAAGACGTCCTTGATGACCTCGTCAATCTCGCGCTTGTGTGCAGCGACATCGAGCTCTGTATACTTTGCCTGCGAGCAGGGAAACAGCCCAGCGAGTCAGCGCATCTGTCGAGACAAGCGCAGACAAGCTCTGGAAGCGCCCGACGAAGGCAGAGCGGGCCAGACGAGAGCGTGCGCACCTGCAGTTGCCGCCGGACGCCCTTGGCCGTGATGCTGTCGCGGTCAGCGTCCGCGAGGATGGCCGTCTGCGCGCTCCAAGCTGCTGTCAGCACGGGAAAGGGGCCGCAAGCTGACTCGCAGTGATGAGGACGTCGAGAGCGTCAGACGCCCCCGAAAGGCAAAGGAAGCGACGCACGATGTCTGGACGCAGACTGTCTGCGTTGAACGCGGCCATGCTGCTTCTGAGCGCACAGTCGAGCGAGCGAAACCAGCCGAAGCCATCCGGGGCCGGCTGGCCGCAGCGACAGCGATCCTGCACAAGTCGCTCCTCTTCTCTCGAGACCGAAGGACACGCCTAGGTGGTCAACACGCTTGGATTAGGAAAGCACTGCTCGTCCTACACAGTCCGAAATACCGGGGAGAAGCGGGGTAAGGCTACAGCACAACACGCGGAACGACGATGCGAAGGGAAGCAATGTGCAAGCTAGAAAGGTCAGAGGGGAAAGGGAGGTCCCGCCTCAGTACGTCACAATTCTCAACTCGCCCTCGTCTTCCTCGGCCGCGCCCGCGCGCTCGACGACAACCGACTCGCGGTGCCCGACGACGAGGTCGAACCGCCCGACGACCTGCTCCGTCACGTCGCGCACGGGCGAACCGCTGCGCGTCGGCGACCCGGTCGTGCGCTGCTCCTTGCGCTCGACGACGATGACGGGGAGCGAGCCGACGTCGACGCGCCGCGCGAGGCCGTACACCTCGATCGCGCCGCCGTCAAAGTGCACCCACGACGGGAGGTCGGCGATGCCCTCGTCCTCGTCGTCCTCGTCCGCGCGAGGCGCAGTCGAGAGCCGCTTGGACTGGTCGAAGCGCGACAGCTCGACGTACGCGTGGTATGTCACGCGCGGCGGCCCGCTCCGCCCGGGCGACGCCGTGATGCTCGCGAAAGGCGGCGGATCGAGCCGCGGGACGAAGCGGAAGGGCTCGTTGACGTACAGCTGCACGCGCAGCGGCTCGAGGTACGACGACGTGCGCTTGTGGTGCGACGGCGAGCCGGACGAGCGCGCGGCGGACGAGGTTGCGGCGGTCGGCTGGGACGAGGCGGCGGAGAAGACGTCGGAGCGGGGAGTGGGCGGAACGTCGTGCGAGTAGTGGCTCGCGCTGTCGTGCGTGAAGGAGGATGGCATGTAGGGAGACACCTGCGTCGAAGCGACCGAGCCGACGTAGCGCACGCCGCCAGCGCTCAGCCGCTGCTCGTCATCGAAGCTTGTACGGCTCAGCACCGACTCGCCATACGCAGATCGAGAGCGCCACGTCTCGCGGTTCGACGCAGACGCCGAAGGGTAGAACACGGCCGAGGTCGTCGGCGAGCCCTCCCACTCTGGCGGTGCGTACACGCCGCTGCGCGGTCTCGGTCGGCCCTCGTCGTCGTACGCCTCGTCGTCCGCGTCCTCGTCGTCCTCCCACGCGTCCTCGACCGCGTCATCGTCGTAGTCGCGCTCCGCATCCGTCGGCTCGGACGGCCGCCGCGCCGCCAGCGACGTCTGCGACGTAAGTGTGCGCGAAAAGGGCGGCGGCCTGCGCTCCTGGGTGAACGCAATGAGGCGCGCCGGCGCGTGCGACTCGCTCGAGTGCCCTTCGGAGGGATAGCTCCCCGAGCGCGACGGCGACGAGTACTGCTGGAAGTGCTGCGCCTGGTGTTCGCTGTACGCGACGCTCGCGTCGAGCAGCTCCTCGCTGCGCTCCTGCTCCTCGCCCCGGCCCGACGAGCCCGTCGTCGAATCCGAGTGCGAAGCGACCATGCGGATCCCGCCGCCCATCTCGTCCTCCTCGACTGCGCCATCCTGCAGCTGCTCCTCGCTCTCCTCGCGCGCGTACGGCGGTCGAGCGACGACATCGTACGTGTCCCTCGTCGGGCTCGGCGCCGGCGAGCCACCCGGGCTCGCAGTCGGGCTCCTGGGCGGCAGCGGGAGGAAGTCGCGCCTGCGCTGCGGGACCGAACCGGGCCCGCGTCTCGTCCCACCCGCGGACCTTGCTCCGCTCGACGCGATCGACCCAGACGACGACGGCGTCGGCGAGCCGAATCCGCTCCCGAGCCCGCTCCCGCTGCCAGAGCGGCTCGTCGTGCGCCGGTGCGGGACCGAGCGCGAAGAGCCTGCGGGCGAGGGCGCCGAGCGGTCCGAGTAGAATAAGCTAGAGCTCGCGCCGCTCTCCCAGCTCGACACGCGCCCGCTCGCGCCGGCCGCCGGACCCGCCGTCGCTGCACCTGCCGAGTAGGTCCCGTCGCCGCCGCGCCCGCCCTCCGAGACGACGACGATGCGGCGCGGCTCGTCCGCGTCGTCGTCGATGCCGAGGCCGTACAGGGACGACTCGTGCGGGAGGGGCGGGTTGCCGGACCGCTGCGGCGAGCCAAGCGAATGCGCGCTGCGGTCCTTGCCCTTGCCGCTCGCAAAGCCCGCCACGGCGGCGACACCGCCGCGCATGGCGTCGAGTACGCTCCCGCCCGAGTCGCTGCGGAAGAGGCGGCCCATGATGTCGAAGCGACTGGGATTGGGCGGCTGGAGTGGGTGGCCGTGCGGCGTTGTTGGCGTGGGAGGCGGCTCGTCCGCCTCGTGCAGCGTCGTCAGCGGACGGTGCTGGACGACCGTGATCGGAAGCGCGAGCTGCTCTGCGCCCGCGACGGGCGGGGCGAGCTGGTGGTGCTTCTTAGACGGCGAATCCCACTTCTCGCGCGCAGCGACGGGCGAGCCGTCCTTCTCGTACATGCTCGGCGAGGTGCCTGCGATGGTGAGCGCGCTGCTCGAATAGGCGGTCGGATCGGGTGACGAGCCGGTAACGGAGGGGTTGAGCGGGCGCGGGTGCGAGATGAGGAGGCCGCCGTTCTTGCCGCCGGCTGGGCCATCTCGGCGCTTGCGGCGGTAGCAGCACGCAAGAAGGACGAGTGCAGCGATGAGCAGTGGAAGGCCCAACCCGAGACCGATGCCCAGACCCAGCTTTGCGTCGTGCGAGAGCCCCTTCTTGTCCATCGATGGAGACGACGTCGGGTGCGTCGAGTTGCCGCCGCCCTCGATGACGGAGAGGACGAACGAGGCACGAGAGACGGCCGACGTCGACGGGTCGAGCGCATCAAGCGTGACCGACGCGTTCTGGTAAGAAGGGATTTCGTCGGGCGCCGTGCCGGAAAGGGTGAACGTCGAGGCGTCGAAGGTGACCCAGGACGCAGCCGACTCGGGAGAGACGGTCGTGCTGAACGAGGTGTCCTTCAGCGAGGAGGGCAGGGCGCGCTTGGTACGGCTTGGCGTGGTTGACGAGGAGGCGAGGAAGGCGCCGAGGTCCTGCTCGAACTTCTTGCCAACTTGTACGTCGATGTTGGCCGGGAAAGCGGACGAGTCGAACACAGACGCCGAGACGACGAGCGAGAGGTTTGCCTGCAACGTGTTGTTGTACTGATCGACGAGAGAGAGCGGCAGCGACAGGCCTTCGTCACCGGTCGGCGCAAAGCTCGCCGGCACCTCGCCCGAAACCGTCAGGTTGGACGGGTCGAATTGAAGGAAGCTCGCTGCCGTCAGGTCAAGCGAGATGCTCGACAGGTCGGCACGCTCGACGGTCGAGTTATCGAGGCGAAGCTGGTCGAGCGGGACCGTGTAGTTTACGGGCCCGCCGACTGTCGCGTTGACGCTCGGGAAGACGCCGACGCCAGTGCCGTTACTCTGGACGAGCTCGAAGGAGTGGGTCGTCACGCTGATGCGAAAGCTCTGCCTCGCGTCGCCATATCCGAAACGCTCGCTCGCGACCAGGTCGATCTCGTACTCGCCGTCGCTGTACGGCGCGAGTCCACCAAACGTGACCGTCTGGTTGTCGAACTGAATCCACGACGGGAGCGTCGTCGTGCCGCGCTCGAACGCCGAGTAGTACATGCGCTGCCGCTGCGCATTCTCGATCGTGTACTGCTGAAAACCGAACGAGAAGCTCCACTGCGGCGGGACCTTGAGCGCACCGCCCGGAGTGAGCGTGCCGCCGCCGGAGACGGCAGCGGCGCGCTCAAGCTGCTCCGACAGTGGGAGGCGCACGTATGGCGCAGGCTCGGAGCCAGAGTCGACGACGAGGAGCGTGAAGCGCCCTGTCGCGCTCACGCCATCGTTCGCGTCGGTCGCACGGACGGATACGACTGTCGAGCCGATGTCGGACGAGGGAGGCGTGCCGGAAAAGGTCGCGCTCGCGGGGTCGAAGGTGGCCCAGCTCGGAACGTTGGAGCCTGCGGCGAGCGAGACAGTGCCGCCACTCGACGAGGAGAATGTGCCGGAGAGGAGAGCGAATGTCCAGGGCTCGCCTGTCCGCGCGACGGGCGGACGCTGCGCCTGAAGCGGGTAGACGAGGGTCGGGGCCGCAAGGACGGCAGGAAGGAGGAGGGCGACGAGGACGGCCGCGAAGAATCGCATGGTGTGTGTGGTGCTGTCGAGCAAGTCAAGCGGCGTTCTTTGGGTGGTGGACGGTGGAGCAGGGGCCGAAGGAGCCGAGGTGTGCAGAGGCGGAACCGAAACGAGCGTCGACGAGCGGATTGCTCAAGTGGGTATCCTGTAGGCTCTGGGCTGGTCAGCCTGGCTGTGCCGAAGCAGCGCGGCGCTTCAGGCCCAGCCAGAGACAAGTTGGGACGCACCTCCTCCCCGAGGTCTGGTCACGACAGCGCCTCTACGAGAGCCTGGTGCACCGGTTCCACCAGTGCGACAGCTCTCACGCGCACAGTCCCGAGCCTGGGTGCGGTGCTAGTCAGCTCGGGCGGTCTGCAAAGACAGGGTCACGCCGTGAGACGCACGTCTGGCTCGAGGAACGCCTTGTCCCGAACGCGCGAGGCGGTGCCGGGCAAGCGAGGAGCAGCGAGACGGGCTGTGCGAGCCTGTGCAGCGCTAAGTCCCTGCGTCTAAGCGGCGAAGAGAGTCTCTGCGGAAGGCGAGGAAAAGCGTCGCGGCCGTTGAGAAGGTCGACGGCCGACGCGTCGAGCGCGCGTCTCGCCGCGAGCAACGCGACGTCCGCCTCGTCTTCGCCCTCGAAGACACCCTACGGCAGATGGGCTGACTGATGCGTCTTCTCTACTTACCGTGTGCCACACCTTCGGTGCTCGCTTCCCGTGCTCGTTGCCGGAAGAGGCTGGCATGCTCCACTCGTTCTCCTCGTCATCACGCCGCTCTTCCGCCGCTTCGTCGTTTGTCCGCTCTCTTCCGGCACCGCGACGCTGCTTTCTGTAGAGCTGTACCGCAACTGGATGGCTACGCTCTGACTATCGGACTCAGAGCTTCCAGCCGTGCACCCCTCACATTGACCTCCTGCCTTACTTTCCGCATTCCCGCCCGCAAAGCTGCTCATGAAGCGCTCATACCACCAGGTATCGGAACGGAGAGGCACAGGGCCAACAGTCTACTTTTCACGCTGCAGGTACGACAGAGAGAGGTTCGTTCACCCCGACTCCTCGTCCCCCCTTTTCCAAACTCCGCGCAGACATCTATGCCACCGCTCACTCACGCGTGAGAAAGAAGAGTGGGAGATCAGATTTTGCTCGGCCGTGTCCAGAATCTCGCATGTGCACCGGTCGCACAAGTTTTGCCCGATCAAGTCCAGGACAAGCTGCCCGCATTGAAGCCGCCCTCGGCAATGGGTGCCCGCAGCACGGACGGACCGAGACAGTGGTCGTCACCGTCTCTCGAATACTGCTTTGAATGGTGCGGACACGAGAGAGCAGCAAGCGCACCGAGACACTCGCTCGAACACGCACGTCTCGGAGACGTCGCCGTCGCACAGCTGCTTGCGTCGACGCTCTCCCTTGGCTCCTCGTCGATAGTCAAGCTTCCAATGCGCCTGTGGGGATGACCCGGGCCGCACACGACGGATCCTGACGGCCTTTTGGTTCTGGGACGCGGCAGCAATTTGCACGTGAAACAGCGCGTTCGATCGAGGCTCCCGCTCGCCCTCAGATGAAGCGAGGAGACAGCTCCAGTAGCCTTCCCTTCTCCCTGCATCGCTGTGCAAGGTGCGTGAGCAGCAGCACACGCTCTTCAAGCAGCTCAATCGCCGCAACAATTCTCCTTCGATCACGCCAGATGATGAGCGGGGACGAGCACATCGCGGCACCCGGCACAGAGTCACCAGTCCAGCATCCCAGCCTCAAAGACAGCAGAGCGCAGACCGCAACCGGCGCGCTCAACAGCTTGCGGGCGGGCAAGGGCAACGGTCGCGTGGCGGCGGAGGGAAGGGAGACGTCGATTGTCCGGGTAGGAGTTCCGGACGGCGGTCGAGAGAGTGACAAGGTGCGCACGCCTGCTTCAACGCCATTGCAACGCATCCAGCTGACCTGCTCGGTTCAACGCAGCACGAGGCAAAGCGGAAGGTTGCCGCCAAAATTGAGGACATTCGCATCAAGCTGGAGGAGCGGGACGAGACGATCTACGAGATGAAGCGGCTCATCGCTGAACTCAAGGCCTTCGAGGCCTCTTCCGTCAAGTACGCGCTCAGGGAGGCCGTCGCCGAGCTCTACGACGAAATCACCGTCAAAGAGGTGCTGTGGAGGAGCGCGGCAGGTGCGCACGCGGTCTGCTTCTCGTGCATCTACTTATGGCTGATACTACTTGTCTGAAACAGGGCTCTACGAGGTCTTGAGGGAACAGGCGGAGTACCTCAAGCTGCCAGTGGAAGAGCTTTCCTGTGAGCGGGACACAGCCTGCTCTCTCTTCAATGGCTGATCTGACTCTGCGCTGCCTCGCGTAGACGAACACTTTGCCCTTGGACTCGTCGACGCGGGCGTGATCAACTGCGGGGTTCTTCCGGCAAAGAGGCCCAAGTCGAAGCCAACCGACGCACACAACGTCGTCCACACGTTCCCGATCTGGGTCGCGCACCCTGCGCTCCGCCGCCTCTGCGCCGCCTTCCTCATCCTTGTTCAGCACGACTTTGCGACAAGCGAAACTCAAACGCGGAACAAGCTTGCGCACCCCAGGCCGACCTGGAACAAGTTCTGGACGATCCACGCCGGAAGATTAGCGCAGATGGGCTTCACCGAGCGGTCTGCAGTGCTACTCTACGAGAGGCTCACAAAGACCGTGATCGACTTTCCGGGCAACCGCCCGCGGGACTTTGCGTTCCCGCCAAGCACCCTTCCTCGGCACTGGTAGATCCCCGGCTTCCTCCGCACTTTGTATTCTTGCTCTTCATACTTCCAGAGCCCTTACTGCTCATGGTCTCGGCATGTCTCTCTAGAGAGTGCAAAACTGGAACAGCAAAAGAGGGAGAGAGTGGAGAGCAGCCTGCTTCCGCGTCCCGAGCCCGCCTGTCTTCTCTTCCTCTTTCATCTCGACAGGTCAAGCGCGACCCACAGACCAGTGTAAGCTGCGCTTTGCTTGCTCGCGCATGCGGGGCAGCTAAGCGGCTCGCCGTCAAAGCAGAACGAGGCGGAACGGCGAGAGGTCGGTCGCTTGCAGTCCTTTCTCGCGTCGTGGTCTCGCAGCGTTCCCATTTGCTGCCACGCAGCAGCCTCAGCCACAGAAGGCGCGGACGGCAGCAGAGGGAGCGGCAATGAAG
The DNA here is from genome assembly GCF_050403205.1 of Rhodotorula paludigena. Taxonomy (NCBI): domain Eukaryota; kingdom Fungi; phylum Basidiomycota; class Microbotryomycetes; order Sporidiobolales; family Sporidiobolaceae; genus Rhodotorula; species Rhodotorula paludigena. The sequence continues at coordinate 122,408 of NW_027481428.1, read as the reverse complement.
GTGGTTACTTTTCACACACACAAGACACAAGAGAGACCCCGACCCGTCGCTCCCTCCCAACCCCTCCTTCTTCGGTGGCGTCTTCCTCGGCCCTCGTCCCGCACCGTCTCCCGCACGTCTATATCCCTGCCCACAGGAGAGCAAGCAGAATCACGATGCTTTACTGGCCGAGCTTCTTGAGGATCTCGGACGTGTACTGGTCGCACGACGCCTTGCCGCCCAAGTCGCGCGTGATGAAGCGGCCCTCGGCGATCGTCTACAGACGGAGCGCACGTCCAATCAGTCAGTCAGTCAGTCAGCAGTCGAGTGAGGGGCATGGCTGCGGAAAACGCACCGAGAGCGCCGCCTTCTCGATAGCCGCCGCCTGCTCGAAGAGGTTCATGTGCCGGAGCATCATGATGCCTGCATTCGCGAGGTTATGATGGTGTCAGTACATACATACCACTGATCAGAGAGCATAAGGCGCGAAGACGCACCGGAAAGGAGGAGCGCGGTCGGGTTTGCGAGGCTGCAGGACCGGCACTCGACATCAGCGCTCTATGCTCTTCTCGCACATAGGGGTAAGACGCACCCCTTGCCCGCAATGTCGGGTGCCGAGCCGTGCACGGCCTCGAAGATGGACGCGTCCTTGCCGATGTTGCCGGACGGCGTGAGACTGCGACAAGCATGTCTCGTCAATTCCGAGTCCAGGAGCGTGGAATAAAGGACGGGAACGCACCCGAGACCGCCGATCAGGCCGGCGCACATGTCGGAGAGGATGTCACCGTAAAGCTGCGAAACGTGAAAAGCGCAACCTCGTCAGTGCTCCGTGCCCTCGAGTCGCAAGCCGCGCTGCTCCAGACGAGACGACGCACGTTGGGCATGACCATGACGCGGTCGGCGTAGGGCGCCGGGTTCTGGACGATGCGGAGGCAGACACGGTCGAGGAGGTCCTCGTCGTACTGGATGTCGGGGTACTCGGGGGCGATCTCGCGGCACGCGCGGAGGAACATGCCGTCCGACATCTTCCTGCGAGACGCGACGCGTGTGATCCAGGATCAGTGATCGTGTCTACGAGCGGGGGGAGGAAAGGGTGCGCGCACATGATGGGCGCCTTGTGGACGGCGGTGACGTGCGGGCGGCCGTTGGCCTTGGCGTACTCGAAGGCGTAGCGGGCGACGCGGGACGAGGCGTCGTGGGTGATGAGCTTGATCGACTGGACGACGCCGTCGACGACCTCGTGCTCGATGCCAGAGTACTCGCCCTCGGTGTTTTCGCGGATGATGACCGTGTCGACATTGTCGTACGCCGTCTTGTAGCCCTCGACCGAGCGGCAGGGGCGGACGTTGGCGTAGAGGTTAAACGTGCGGCGGAGCGTGAGGTTGAGCGAGACGTGGCCCTTGCCGACTGTGGGAACGCGAGCGGTCAGACTCGCTCCTCGCGTTTGGCCCCTCGCTCGGGAGACTGACTCGGGGTGGCGAGGGGACCCTTGAGCGCGATCGTGTTCTTCTTGATGCTGGCAATGGCGTCGGCAGGGATGGTCGAGACGCCGTCGACGATGGTGGGCGCGACCGAGACCTCTTCCCACTTGATGGGCGCCTTGGCAGCGCTGAAGATCTCCTTGACCGACTGCGAGATCTCGGGGCCGATACCCTGCGTGGGAGAGGGAGACAAGGTGAGCGACAGGCTCAGTGAAGTGAGCGGGATCCCGTGGGCGCAGACTCACGTCGCCGGGGATGAGGGTGACGTTGATGGTGCCTGCATGTGTGTCTCTGGTGAGCGAGGGTGCTCTCCTGGGCAGACCTGCGCCGTGTGGAGAGCGAGGCGAGAGGGCGAGGGTGAAGGCTCACCGTCGGCGTTGGTGTTCGGGACAAAGTTGCCCGTGCCCTTGTTGGCCGGGGTGGCGTAGGACCTCGCAGCCTGCGTGCACGAGTACTGGAGGGTCAATCGCACAGATCAGGCGGCGGGGCGGGGCGGGCGAGCGAGCTGGAGCGCAAGGGCGAGTGACGGGCGCGTCGGAGATGAAAGAGGGACGCACGGGGAGGGAGCGCGTGGAAGCGCGGAGGGCCGAGCGGGCAAACATGGCGGGCAGGCGAGCGGCGGGGCAGAGAGACGGGCAGGGGCAGGGGCAGCAGCAGAGAGCTCGGCGCACGCAGGCTGAGGCAGGTACGAGCGGAGCGGGCGAGCGCGCGGTGCGGGCTGGCGGCGTTGCCCTCGGCGCCTCGGCCTTGGTGGGCGCCCGCCCGTGCACTGCCGCGTGCTCGCCCGCGCTCACCTCGCCTCGTCCTCCAGCCAGCTCAAGCTCGCGCGCCCGTGCAGGATGTTCCCCAAGCCCCAGATCCTCCGCCCCGCCCAGGCCCATCTCGTGCGCCCCCCGCTCCTCTGCCCGCCGTCGCTTCGGACTGCCGCTGACGCTCCCTCTCTCTCTGCCTTGCATCTCGTCCTCGCTTCTCTGCGCGCGTCTGACCTCCTGCGCGCGTCTGGTTGCCCCCATCCCCTCTCTCACCCCGCGATCTGCCCTCGGATCCTGCGCGCATCACCTCGGACGCGGAAAACAGGCCGGCCAGGCTCGTCTCGCTACCACGCTCGGAGTCGGCATCCAGAAGCCCTCGCCCGTCCAGCCTACCAAGTACGGCGGCGTCTACTCGGTACGTGTCGTCTCTGGGGCTCCTACGCCGCACAAGCGAGGCGCTCACGCAGCTTGCCCGTCCGCAGGTCACCCTCATCCCCGGCGACGGTGTCGGCAAGGAGATCACGCAGTCGGTCGAGGAGATCTTCGAGGTGCGCCTACTGAGCCTTCTCGTGTCTAATAACAACCCGGCTGACACGCAGAACCGCCCCGCAGCACGCCAACGTCCCCGTCGAGTTTGAGAAGTTCAACATCTCGGGCGGCACGCCCGACGATGCGGCCCTCTTCAAGCGCTCGATGGACTCGCTCAAGCGCAACAAGGTCGGCCTCAAGGGTGGGCATCGTCTCCAACCGCAGACCCGCGCGTCGAGCTGACACCGAGACACGCTCAGGTATCCTCTACACCCCGGTCGAGCGCTCTGGCCACACGTCGTGGAACGTCGCCATGCGCCAGCAGCTCGACATCTACGCCTCGGTCGTCCTGTGCAAGAGCGTCCCGGGCTTCCCGACCCGCCACAAGGACGTCGACTTTGCCATCATCCGCGAGAACACCGAGGGCGAGTACTCGGGCCTCGAGCACCAGGTGCGTCAGCCCCTCTCTTTCGTCTCCCTGGGCGTTTATCCTGACTGTGTCCGTACGCAGTCGTCCCCGGGCGTCGTCGAGTCGCTCAAGATCATGACCCGGCACAAGACGGAGCGCATCGCGCGCTTCGCGTTCGACTTTGCGATCAAGAACGGCCGCAAGGTGCGCCTTTGCGCTCACACGTCTTGCTCAGAGCGTGCGCGCGCTGACCGTGGAAGCGCGGCAAACAGCACGTCACGGCGGTCCACAAGGCCAACATCATGAAGCTCGGTGACGGTCTCTTCCTCAACACGTGCCGCCGCGTCGCAGAGGAGTACAAGGACTCGGGCATCACCTTCTCCGACATGATGTGCGTCTCTGCCTTCTCCGCTCACCTCGCCAGTCTCGACTAACGCGCCTTCGCCTCCCCCAAACAGCGTCGACAACACGTCGATGCAGCTCGTCAACCGCCCGCAACAGTTTGACGTCATGGTCATGCCCAACCTCTACGGGTCGATCGTCTCGAACATCGGTGCCGCCCTCGTCGGCGGGCCGGGCATCGTCCCCGGCGCAAACATTGGGCGAGAGTTTGCGCTGTTCGAGCCGGGCTGGCAAGTCCGATTTTTCCCCTTTTCTCCGACACGCGATCTCAGAGTCGCTGGGTGTGATTCTCTCCGTCGAGAGACGCATGAGAGGGCGGAATTTGAGATGACTTGTGCTGACCCTGTCCTCATTCATCCCTTTTCCTCGTCCTTTTCGCCCGCCGGCCCCCACGTCCGCTATGACTGTGCTACGCCTCACAACAGCCGTCACGTCGCGAAAGACATTGAGGGTGCGTGCATTCACGGTACCCACCTTGTGTGACAGCTCCTGACCCAAGATATCGTTGCGCACGACTCAGGCCAGGATGTTGCGAACCCCTCAGCGATGCTGCTGTCCGCCACTCTCATGCTCCGTCATCTCGGCCTTGACCACCACGCCAACAACGTGAGCGTTACCTCTCCGGGTCGATCTCCTTCGCCATTTTCTGTGCGGCGGCGCTGACCACCAGTTCTGCGGGCGTGCCACAGATTGCCTCGGCCGTGTACCAGGTCATCGCGGACGGCAAGGTCCGCACGCCCGACATGGGCGGCAACTCGCACACGACCGACATGACGCGCGCCGTCATCAAGGCGCTCAAGTGAGCAGCCTTTCGGAGCGCGGGCGGTCCCGCCGGGTCGAGCTGCGGCTGGCGGGTGAACGAGGTTGTAAAGAGGTGGGTGGGTGAGGAGGCGAGAGGGTAAAACGGCGCGCAGGATGCGGCGCGAGGTGTGGTGGAGGGGAGGGCGGAGGGCGAGAGGGAGGCTCTCTCGCGCGTAGAATGGATCGTCTCTCTGCTGTGTCTATTTCTTCGGTGTTACCATACCATGAACCCATTGCGGCACTACACTACACGGCGAACACCCATTGCGAGCGTTGCCGCGGAGATAGGCCGGACTCGTCCCTCGAGCTCGAGGCGATCAGGCGGAGACGAAAGCTGCCGTTCCTCCATCCCACCGCAGTCTGGCCCAGCATGACGCGCTTGCCGACCCAGCCAGAGCTCACACAGGCTGTAGCGCTCCGCTCCGGCTTCTACGCGCTCCCGCTCAGCAACGGCAAGACTCACCTCTTCGCTCGGGCTCACCACGCCGTCTCGGACGACAGCACCGCCAGCGGGGCGGCCGCAGCCGGCTCGAGCTCGTCTAAGCAGCTCTTTGTGACGGGATTGCCGCTCGGGATCAGCGAGAAGGGCTTGCGGACGGCGCTCGGCAAGGTGTGGAGCGAGGTCAAGGTCAAGGAGGTCCGCTTCCTCGAGACGGGCGCGGCGGGCGAGGACGAGACGGTCACGGTATTGGAGCAGGAGCGGCTGCGAGCAGCGGCAGCGGATGAGGGGGAAGGCGACGAGGAGGACGTTGCGCCGCTCCTCCTGCCCGAAGCTCTCGCCTCTTCCGCGTCATCATCCTCCACCGCGCCGACTTCGGCTATCGTCACCTTCTCCTCGACCCCCGCCCTTCCGCCCGCGGCCTACCCCTCGTCAACCCCGCTCACCCTCCCCGTCGCGCCCTCTTTCCTCTCGGTCTCTCGCACTCGCCACGCTCTCGCGCGCCCGCCGCGCAGCGTCGTCACGGCGCACGTGGACGACTGGATGCGAGCCTTCGACGCGCAGAAGCTCGCCGCCGCGCCGCCGCGGTACTCTGCCGAGGTCGCCGCGGCCGAGAAGGCCGCGCGCGAAAAGGAGGACAAGAAGCGGCGTAACAAGAAGGGCGCGAAGCGCGGCGAGGTCGACGTCGGCCCCGTGCCGGGCTCTGCTGCCGAGGCGCTCGCGAAACACGCGGCGTACCAGGCGCGGATGCGCGACCCCGACTTTAACCCGGACGAGGAGGTCGAGGGCGAGTGGCAGACGGTGAGCCGCGGCGGCAAGCACGGCAAGAGCCTGCTTCCGACGGGCGTCACGCCCACTGTCACGGGATACGGGGGCGTCACGGTCAAGGTGGCGGGCAAGAAGCGCGGGCGCGCGAGCGAGCAGGACGACGAGCTCAACCGCGACGCCGGGATCAAGAAGATTGTCGGCGAGGGCTTCTACCGGTTCAACCAGGCCGAGGGGCGCAGGAAGCGTGCGTGTTGATTTCCCTTCCGTCTGGAGAAGCGCACTAACGAGGTCTCATTACAGAGCTGGCGAACCTCCAGGCCAAGTTTGAGGAGGACAAGCGCCGTCTGGACCGGATGCGCGGCGCTGGCGGTGCAGGTGCAGGGCGCGGGCGAGGACGAGGGCAGGGCAGGTTCAAGCCGTACTGAGTCTGCGTGCAAGACGTTGAGCTTGCCGCGAAGTCGTCGTCCGAGAGAGTTGCACCTGACAGCTCTGTCTCGGCATCCGCACGCACCTCTCGGCGAGAGCGTCATGCTCGAGTAGTCTACACGCTCTTCTGCCTCGCCTGAATTGTTGTACACCTTTGCGCATAGGCAGCGCCGACGCATCGGCGTACCTTCACCGCCTCGTCCTGTTTACGCGGCACAAACTCGGCGTCGGCTGGTCTGGGTAGCGTGGGCAAGAACGCACGCCGCTAATCTACAGCCCACATCTGACTGTCCGCACTTCCACGGCCTCTCGAGGCGATGAACGACCTAGCGGTTCGTCGCCCCGCTTCGAGCGATGAGGCGAGTCAGAGCCGGCCGTCGCTCGAGCAGCTCAAGACGCGTGCGATCGAGGCTCTGAACGAGGCCGCTGAGCACCCGACGCCGCCAAACCTGCGCAAGAAGCGCTTCTCGACGGTCACGACTTCGTCCGTCTCACTCGCCAACTCGCTCCTCACGCCGCCGCCAGCGTACGAGACGGCGATCCGCACGTCGGACAGCGACACTCCTTCTGCCTCGCCCTCGCGCCAGCCGAGACACCGTCCTCGCCCGCGGTCCCGTCCCGCGTCGCCTTCCCCCACTGCGTCCGATGAGGACCCGACATCGGACTCGGACGACCCGCTCAACGAGCTCTTGCGCCTCACCAGCTCGCTCCTGAGCACGAGCACAAGCATCCTCGCGTCTTCCTCGTCACTACACGCTTCCCTCTCCCGCCTCCTCCGCAGCGACGCTCTCCGCCCTCCCGCCGCCTCTTTCGCATCCTCGTCTGCCGCTCAGGCAGCGACAGCAGGCGCGAGAGCCGAGCTCGAGCTACGACACGAGCTCGCTCGCGCAGACGGCGCAGACGGGCGGCTTAGGGCGATCGAGCTCGAGGCGGAGCGGCGCAGCCGGGGCGATGCGCGCGCTCTGCTTGCGGCCCGTTCGGCGGATGAGGGTGCGCCTGGCTCGCCGAGTACGAGGAGAAGTAGTGTCGCGTGGCAGGATCGCGCAGAGCGCGGGAGGACTCTGTACGTGACGGCGACGGCTGGATCCTCGACGGGTCTCGAGGGTCTCGGCGAGGAGAGCGACGAGCGCGACGAAGCGGTGCCCGTCGCGAGCAGCAGCATCGGGCTTGGTGCACCGCCACGCTCAGATCCGCGGCCGCGCCGCACACCTAGCGCCGCGCAGGACCTGCTCGGGCGGCTCGCAGCGCAGAAGTCTTCGACCGAGCGAGACTCTGCGCCCGCCGGGCCTGCTGACTCCGGCGGCGCCGACGCCGACGCGCTCTCATCGCATTCAGCGCCTGCTTCCGCGCTGAGTACGCCGGTACGGCTGCGTGTTGCAGCGCGGCAGGCTGGCTCGATTGCGACTACCCCTCCCGCCCTTTCTGCCCGCGCCTCCTCCTCCTCGCTCGTACCGCCACGCGCGCTTCCTATCCCCTCCAGCATGCTCTCGAGCGGCGAGGCGACACCTGTAGCGCTCTCGATCACACCGCAGACTCCCTCGTCGTCCTTCCTCCCGCCGTCCACACTTCGCCCATCGCACCGCCGCCGCACCTCGACCGCCCTCCACGGCAGCTCTGCGCTCGCGGGATCGCTGGCGCAACAGCAACACGGCAGCGCGACGACTTCGCTTGCGTCGTTCGAGGCGCTCCTCGCCGGCAGCGAAGCCGCGGCTTCGCCGGGACGCGCGACCGACGGCGCGAGAGCGGCCGGCAGCGCTGCGAGCGCGAGTCTGAGGGCTCTCGCGGGCGGTGCAGAGCCGGGCAAGTCAGTCGGAGAAGGCGAGAGGGCACGGAGTGTCGCAGGCGGCGATGGAGGCGGAGATGCGGCGACGGGCGGCGGGCGCGATGGCGGCGCGAGAGGGTGGTGGTGGTGACCTCGGAAGTCCTTGTACAGCTTTCGTCCGTTCCGGTGCGCACTCGCGTTCAGTCCAGTTGTTCGTCGTAACACTCGAGTACCTACGTCCGTCTGAATCATAACTCCCACCGGGACGAAGCGCGGGAGCTCGCCGAGGGAAGGCTGCTCGGACATGATTGTGCCTTGCCGAAGTGGAGACTGCACACCCCAACACTGCGGGAAAACGGGAGAGAGGGCGCGGGCTTGTCGGGACAGGAGACCCCCACTCTCATTCCGCGTCGCCCCGGGACGCCTCGACCGCGTGTCCGCACAAGAGCGGTGCTTTCGTCCTGCTCCTACGCCGCTACACGAGACGGAACATGCCTCACGCAACGACAGACCAGCGCTGCAAGATCGGGATCAACGGCTTTGGCCGTATCGGTGCGCTTCTATCTCTCGCCCCGGCGAGATCTTCCGCTGACTTGCCTACCCGAAATCGATGGTGCCTCAATCCACGCAGGCCGCGCCGCTTTCCGGGCGTCTCTCGACCGAGACGATCTCCTCGGTACGTTCGACCGTCGTGATGCGCGTGATTGCCCGTCGTCGCTGACCTTCGCCGCTTCCGCGCACAGTCGTCGCCATCAACCACACCGCGCCAAACCTCCGCACCCTGCTCTACAGCATCCACTTCGACTCGACGCACGGCCGCTTGAAGCATGCCGACGACCTCACGCTCGACGAGGACAAGCTGTGCCTCGTGTTCCGCGGCCGGCGCATCCGCCTCTTCTCCGAGCGTGACCCCACCAAGCTCGACTGGGCGGGTGCTGGGGCGGAGTACATCATTGAGGCGACGGGCAAGATGCTGACGACGCCGTCGGCGAGCCAGCACCTGGACCGGCCGGGAGGAGCGAAGAAGGTCATCATGTCGGCGCCTGCCAAGTACGTCTGAACTCGCAGCCCTATCAGCTCGTGACTGATCTCATTGACTTGAACTGACATACACTGCCTACAGGGATGCCGAGACCAAGACGATCGTGGTTGGCGTCAACCGCAAGGAGTACAGCCCGCTCGACAAGGTCATCTCGAACGCCTCGTGCACTGTGGGTTCTCTTCTATCGCATTCACACGAGATTTGTGACCCTTGTAAGACTGACAACTGATGCACCCACAGACCAACTGCCCGCGCCACTCGCCAAGGTCCTTCACGACCAATTCGGCATCGAGACGGGCATGATGACGACTGTGCACGCTTCCACCTCGTCTCAGCCTATCCTCGATGGCTACAGCAAGAAGAGTGTGCGCCTGGGTGCGTCCAAATCAAATTGCAGAGTGCTGGCCTTGCTGCAGCTGACCTTAACCTTCTCATTTGCTCAGGTCGCGGCGTCGGCTCGAACATCATCCCGACTTCCACCGGCGCATCCAAGGCGGTCGCTCTTGTCCTCCCCGAGCTTGCTGGAAAGTTTACCGGTACGTCTACGCATTGCCGTCCCGCTCGGAGTCTCTCTACTCCGCTTCGTCGCCACTGCTTCCCGCTCGCTGTCAAGGCGCCCGCGCGTGTGCTCAGCGCACAAACATACCGTGCTTACCTGTCGTCACCATCGTACAGGCATCAGCGTCCGCGTTCCCGTGAACAACGTCTCGATGGTCGACTTGACCGTCACTCTCGCTCGCCCGGCTGCGACCAAGGAGGAGCTCTTGCACCCTCTGCGCGAGGCTGCCGCCGGCCGACGCAAGTTCTCTATTGCGCCAATGACCAACGTCATCGCCGTCTGCGACGAGGAGCTCGTGTCGCACGATTTCCTCGGATGGGACCAATCTTGCGTTGTTGACGCTGCTGCGACGGTCGGACTGAACCCCACGACCTGGAAGATCATCGCATGGTACGACAACGAGTGGGGTCCGTCAAGATCGCGTCGTTCTGGGTCTCCAGGGCGCTACGCTGACCGTTTCTTGGCTTTTCTCTCCTTTCGCGCGCTTGCGCTTGTTACCTGCTTGCTGCGCCTCGTCGATACCTCTCAACGCATGCAGCTTACTCTGTACGCCTCCTCGACCTCGCCAAGTACATGTACACTGTCGACAACGGCCTCCAAAGCGGCTACCAGACGCCGCAACCCCCCTCCCTCACACCTCTCGCTACCGCTGCCTGATGCTCCCCGCCCCCGCACGTGCCGTAGTACATTTCTGTACGATGTATTGCTGCGATGATATGGTCGATCGTTCCTGGCCAGCTGCAAGATGCTGCCTCTCGGAACAGATCACTCGCGAGCAGACCGTATTGGCTTATGCAAACGACAGCTCTACAGCATCGGCGCGTTCGGAACTGGCCCTGGCTGTACACCCGCACCGCTCCATGGCATCGCGCCGGGCCCTTCGAGAAACGACCGCAGGTCAAAGGGCTGCCAGCCCAACGCGTCCGTGCCCGGTCCCTCAGTTTGGCCGCCCGCAGCCCCTTCGAAAGACCCAGCGGTCGAGCCTGCAAGATCATCGAATGCGGGCCAGCCTTCGAAGACATCGGCGACTGCGCCAAGGTGATCCGGGAGCGAGAGGATTTCCGAGTTCATCCACCACCAGGCGTCGAGCTCGCTCTGGGGCGAAGTGAGCTGGTCGGCCGGCGGAGGAGCGGCGGGAGCGCCACGTTGAGGCGCGGCTGGATGCGAGGGAGAAAGAAGGATGGCGGGAGCGGGAGCGGCGGAAGGCGGGACGCCCGGTCTTGCAAGCGTGGGCGAGAGGAGGGGTCCAGCCGACGGTCCGGCTGACGGAGGGGCGGTGTTGGCGTGATTTGGCGGGCCAAAGAGCTGGAGGAGTGGGATGAGTTCTGGCAGGTCGCCGTTGAGCGAGCGGAGGAGCGTTGCGATCCGGTCGAGTGCTAGCGAGGCAACGTCCCACCTCGCGGCGTGGTGACTCGAGGTGAGGGTGACCACAAGCCGCGTAAAGAGGACGCCACAAGCTGTGCGCGTTGTGGGGTCGACGGCCGATGCCGTCATGGCGGTGCGGATGAGGAGAGCGCCCGCGGCCGAAATGATGAAGGAGCAGTCTGCATCGTGGAACAGATCAATCAGACAAAAATTCGCGGACAAAGACGAGCGAGTGAACGCACAAGGAGCCCAGAAGGCGCCATAGTCTTCCGGCCGAAGATGCTCGAGGAACTCGACGATGGTCTGCACGAGGGCAAGAGCCGTACGCGAAGACAGCACAAGCTGCTCCGGGCTAGGCTTCTCGAGCGAAGCCATAGTGAGTCGCAGGAGTGTCATCTCGACGCCAAGCTTGCACAACTGGAAGCTCCGGACGCCCGTCGGCGCCGGAGTCGTTGGAGGAGCCTCGACTCCAGGCAGGGCGGTCAGAACGAAAGGCAGGTCGCGCTCGAGGCTCGCCACTTCTGCCCCTGCCTTCTCTAGCAGCGCGAGTCGATCCGAAGGCTTGCCGTGCTCTGATGTTGCACGAACGGTGAAGAAGTCGCGGAGGATGGCGCTGTGAAAATCGGTCAGTACTCCCGTCTTTGCTCAATGCCAGAATTGCGAGCAGATAAAACCTACTCGACGATGAGGGTGAGGCGACACCAAGCGATGTAGGACTGCGAGGAAGCATCTGCCGCGGCGAAGTCGCTCGGAAGCGGAAGCGGGACGTTCCAGTCGTCTCGGGCAATGCTATCTCAACGTCTGTCAGCTTGTGCGCGTAGAGATGAACGGTAGGGAGGAACGCACTTGCTCGGACGCCCGTACCAGAGAGCCCGCCACTTGTCCGTGATCAGGACAGCCCACCACAGCCGCTTTCGCAACCGGCGCTCCAACTCGGGAATGCGCCATCGCGACGGGTCAATGTGCAGTCCGAGAAGTTGGGCTGCGCTCGTGAGCTGCGTGCAGGCTAGGTCAGTTGATCTGCATTCATCGTTAGAGCACGCGAGACAGACGCACCCGACCCATGGCAATGTGGTTTTGTGCTAGGTTGATGGCTGGTCGCGAGCTAATGGTCACGAGCGCTTGCTGCAGAGTCTGAAGCGTAGGCTGGCGGTAGCCGTCCTCCAGGGAGAGCAGAACTTGACGCCAGAGGTGCTTGTGCGCCGGGCGGATCTCGTGTACCTGCAGGGTCAACGTTATCAGGTATGAGAGTTCGAGACGTGCGGAGGTTTAACGCACGTATGATGTCGAGTGTGCGAGCAAGCTGGTGAGGACACCATACGAGATGCCTCGCTGCTGCAAACTTGCAATGTCCGACGTCGCCTGATCATCCAGAATCGGCAAGGCGGGCTGTGTCTGGCGCAGGTAGCTGTGCGACAGTCGTCAGCAGCCTTCGTTCACAAAGTGGCGAAGGAACGCACATCTCCACGAGGCGCTGCGGCGCATCAGGTGTGAGGGCCGATAATGCTGCGTCGTACAGGCGACGCGCGGCCGGAGCGGCAGTACCATACATGAGCGAAGGGGTTTGGACAAAGAAAACGGGCAGGTCGTGGTCATTCGAGACCTGGCGGAAAGAGACATCGCCCGGATGCGTGGCGACGTGTTCGTCGGCAACGCTAAAAGTCGTGTCGCTGAAGGCATGGCTACTGATGTAGTGCAGCTCCGCGCGCCCGTCTTCAGGCGCCAAAGAAGGGCCGGTCGGATCGGCGGGGAACACGTGCGGCTTTGGTGGTACGGAGAGCTGCTGTACGAGCGAGAGGACCGACTGAAGCGTATCTGACGATTGTCGAGCGCTAGTATTCGACGAGGACTGCCGTGTCGGAGTTCAGTCAGACACTCTGACTCGAGCATGACAGATGAATCGAGAGGTGGAACAGACTCGAGAGGATGAGCGCGCCTTGGACGGATGCAGCGAGTCCGTCGGGCTGGGCACAATGGGCGCAAAATTGTTGCGCGATAGTAGGCTCAAGCCTTGCGCAGCGTCCTATTAATTTGACTAGGTGAGTGCAGTGCAGACAAGAAAGCTGTGAGTGCGTCACACACCTGCGTCGCCTGACCAGCAGGTCGCTCCTGCTCGTTCACGTCAACCTTGGGCTTGCGTACCCGCATTGTTGGCGGATCGTCGAATGTACAAGGCTTTGCGCGCGCTTGGCATCTCTTGCATGGCTCGCCGCGGACGGGAATGATGCACTGGTGCTTCTGCCGTCCTGCAGATGAGTGTCAACAGCTCGTCTCGCCTCCTCACCCAGGGAATGGTCGGGCGCACGACCTGCAAGAGCGTCGTCAGTTCAGTGAAGTACAAGATCATGAACAGTCACGCAGAACGCACAGACATCGCAAGGCCGGTCCCGCCGCGAGCGCTTCAAGCGTGCCGACTCTGCGGGATTCGCACAGTGGTCAGCGCGGCTTGTTGAGCAGACCGTACACAAGAGCTTGGTCGCACCTGGCTGTAGCAAGTCCGCACTGCTGCTGCGAGCTCGTCGGGCCAAACCTCCGGACGACTCGCCCGAGGGTCCTGCTACGGGCTCAACCGCCTCCGTAGCGCTCATGCCGTCGACGAGCACAAAGCGATAAGCGTGGACAAGTGTATCTGAAGTGCTTGCTGGCAGCAGGCGCGAGCAGCGAAGGGTTTGGATGCGCGAGGAGATGGGTGGAGGGAAAAGAGCGGGGCGGGTGGACAGCACGCGGTAGCCCGAGCGAGCGAGACTGGGCGGGCGAGCCTCGTGAGCGGAATAGCAGAGCTCTCTCGACCTTCGGAAGCTCCCGTTTCAGACGTGACAAGATGCGCAGGAACGCAAAGTTGCAGATGCGAGAGCGAGGGTCCGCTGTGACAGCCAGCGAAGACCGGAAACCGCCGTGGACGAGAAGAAGAGAACAGCTATACAACACGATACAAACGTCTAGGTGAGCTTGACCCGCTTCTTCAACCTGGAGGCCTCCTGGCGCTCCTCCTCCTCAGTCGTCCGCAGCCCCGGCACCGAGCTGACTGCCACAACGCCTTCCTTGATGACAGCGAGCAGGTGGTCCTCGGGACGATCAAGGACGGTAACGTCCTCGAGCGGGTTGGCATTGAGGATGATGAGGTCGGCGTAGGCGCCCGGAGCAATGGTGCCGAGCAGACCCTCCTTGCCGAGCATCTTGGCACAGTTGGTCGTCGCGTGACGGAGCACAGTCGGAGAGGGTAGGACCTCGGCGCGCACGGTGAATTCTTCGGTCTGGAGGGCGTGCATCGAGGTGAGAAGGTCGGAGCCACTGCGGGTCGAGGCGGTCAATCCCGCTGAACTGACTGTTCGAGACGACATGTTCACGCACTAACAGACCGTCACGCCGTTCTCTTCTGCGAGCTTGAGCGCTTGGAGACCGCTCTTCATCACCTCCTTGTTCTTGACCTGGCCGTCGGGCGGGAGGAAGTCCTCAAAGGGCGGCCGGACCATGATGCCTGCACGAGCCAGGGTCAGATTCTGCGCGGTGTAGTGTAATGCTGGCGGCCGTACCGTAGCAGGAGAGCGTGGGGGTCAGGAAAATGCCCTTCTCGGCCAGGCTGCGGAAGAGGCCGTCAGATCTCCGACCTGTTGTTCAATCGGAGAGGTTGTACGCACTACTTGGCCGTGTCGGCGTCGATGAGGTTACCGTGCTCGATGCCCTTGACACCGTTGTCGACGGCGTGCCGGATTGCCTCACAGGTGTAAGCGTGCGCAGTCGTGTGGACCCGGCCCATCTGGTAGCACGTTCGTGTGATGGCCTGGATCTCCTCGGCCGAATACTGGATCGTCTCGATAGCGTCAGTCGCGGAAGCGACACCACCGCCGGCCATGATCTTGATTTGGCTGCAAAGCAAAGAGCGTCAGTCGAAAACAAGCGAGATCAGAGAATCGACAACATACTCGGCTCCAGCCTTGAGCTCTTCTCGCACCGCCTTCAGCACCTGCGGCACGCCGTCTGCAACACGCCCCAGCGAGGCAGAGTGCCCGCCGCAGCAGCCCGGCTCTCCGCCGCTCTTGCCCGGCTTGAAGTCGCCGTGACCGCCCGTCTGCGAAATGGCCTTGCCGCACTGGACGAGGCGCGGGCCGACCAGCAGCCCCTCGCTGATCGCGTCCGCAAGCGACTTGGTCGCACCGCCAGTATCGCGAACGGTCGTAAAGCCGCGCAGCAGCATCTCCTTTAGGACGTAGGTCGTCCGGTAGTGGATCTCCTCCTCCGGCGTGCGGACCAGCTCGCCGATCGTGCGAACACCCGGCACCGCGGTGACGTGCACATGCCCGTCGATGAGACCTGGCGAGAGGTAGCGACCGTCGAGGTCGACCTTCTTCAGCGCAGGCTCTTCCGCCTCGGCAAGGAGGTCCGGCTCGTCGACCGGGTAGACGTGCGTGACCTTGCCACCCTTGACGACGACCGTGTGAAGACCGTCGAGGAGAGCGCCGGCGGCGGGGTCGACGACACGCGCGTTGGTGAAGAGGAAGCCAGCCGAGGGCGCGGCAACCCAAGGCTTCAGCGCGAGCTTCGGGAGTCTGCGAGAGAGCAAGTCAACAAAGTCGCGTGTGCTTCAGCAGAGCAGCAAACGAGCATACAGGCTAGGGCGAGTATGCGAGGGGCCGGGAAAGGGCTTCTCGACAGGTTCCTGGTGTCCGTTGGGGAGGAAAGCGTCGGCGGACGGCATTGCTGCGCGGTGATGAGCAGAAAGCAGAGAAGCGCCTCTCGCGCGAACACGGCCCGGATCACGATTAGCATTGGGCCGCACGAAGCGGGGGGCCCGAGGGAGAAGCGGCGGCCAAGCGGCCAGCGAGTTGGCCGCTCGCGGGGCGCGCGGAAAGATTGCCTCGTCCCCTCTCTCCACGCGGCACCGCTCGGCAGAATCGCTGTGTTTCAGGGCGGGAGAGCGCCCATTAGCGGCCAAAAGGGCTGCTCGCCGGTGCCCGCATCCCCTGCGTCGCCTCTGCGAGCTCCTCAAGTCGGCCGGGCGCGATACTCTCGATGATTCCGGTGTTCTGCGGTTGCTTCCGCTTGATCTGCTTTGCTGCTGTTTCGTCATCGGAGACTTAGCATGCTTCTCGCAACCTCTATTGCGCTTGCCCTCGCGGGCTCGCTAGGCGTCGGCGCCAAGCCCGTCGCCAAATCGTCCGCTCACGTCGCTTCCGTCGGCGTCCAGATCCAGAATGGCACAGTGAACGGCATCGAGCTTCCAACCTTCGGGCAGCACTTCTTTGGCGGTATTCCGTACGCTGCGCCGCCGACTCGCTTCGAACCTTCGAAGCCTCTCGAGCAGACTTTCCCGGACAAAGGCTTCAACGCTTCGACCTATTCCGATGCTTGCTGGGGTTCAGGCGATGCGGGCGACGTGAAGATGTCGGAGGATTGCCTCTCGATCAACATCATCCGCCCTGAGACTGCCAGCTCTGGCTCGGGACTCCCCGTCGTCTTGTGGTTGCACGGCGGCGTAAGTGGCATCAAACGTTCATCTGTAGTTTCCAGTACTGACGCGGTGCTCTTACACAGGGCTTCTACGCCGGCTCCTCGGCGCAGTCAAGCCTGAACGGCTCGTGGATCGTCCAGGAGTCTGTCGACATGGGCAAGCCCATCGTAAGCCGTGGCTCTGCAGTATTGCGCATCAGCGGAACTCAACTCAACTCAACTGCATGCAGATCTTCACGAGCATCAACTACCGCTTGCTTGTACTCGGCTTTCCGTCGGGCGACGAAGCGCACAAGGCGGGCATCGAGAACCTTGGTCTGCTCGACCAGCGCCTCGCGATGCAGTGGATCCACGAAAACATTGCTGCCTTCGGCGGAGATCCCGAGAAGCTCACTATCATGGGCGAAAGGTGCGTGTATTTGAGTGGGTTCAGGCGCCAGCGCTCTACGCGAGCAGCCGATGCGCGTGTCCAATGAAGTCTTGCTGATCAAGGCACCCAACCCGCAGTGCTGGTGGTACCGCCATTCTTCAACACCTCGTCGCTTACGGCGGCGCCGAACAGCACCTTTTCCGGGCTGGTGCGCTACCGATTCCCAAAGTCCGTGCGTTTTCTTGGGCACGGCTGACATCCGCCCGCTTCCGTAGCCATCGTCGAGTCCGGCTCGTTCTATCAGGTCAACTGCACGCATAACGTGACGGAGCAGCGCGAGGCGAACTGGAACGCACTCCTCGCCGCGTCGAACTGCACCGACCTCGCCTGCCTGAAGACGGCGCCGTCCCTGCCCGAGATTGCTATCTCGTTCTGGGACACGTTCCTTCCGAGTATCGACGGCAAGCTCATCGAGGAGCACCCGGTGCAGCTTTGGGCTGAGAAGCACTTCGTCAACGTTCCCCTCCTCATGGGTGTACGGGCTCATTTCTCGTTCCACACTCAGGATGCATCCTCACCTCTCGCCTCACAGGTCAACGCCGACGAGGGCACTGTTCTCGGCACTCCCGGCTGCAACACTGAAGCGGACATCATTGCGGGCGTGACAAGCTTGAACGAGTGCAGGTCCCAGGCTCTCTTCTCCTCTATCTGACCGGTCGCTTACATTGCTCCTCCTAAAACAGCAAGTTATGTTGTCTTCCCCGATGCCTTCGACAGTCTCTTCGCCGCGTACCCGGACGACCCGTCGATTGGTATCCCGCTCAACACTGGTGACGGCCTTCTCAGCTCGGGTACCATGGACAAGCGTGTACGTGTCTGGTCTCTTGTAGCAGATCAGCTCATACTGACTAAGCCGCATGAGTAGATGAATTCGATCTTCAACGACGCCATTGAGCATGCTCCTCGCCGTTGGATCACCAGCCTGATGGCCGAGGCTGGCAACCCAACGTTCTCGTACCATTTCCACCAGGTCCCATACAACGGATCCATCTCCATTGGCGGTGCGTCCCTGTCTTTCCAGTCTCTTGCGTGTTGACCTTTGCAACTGACCCTCTGCTTGATGCGCCTTCAGCCACGCACGCTACCGAGGTCAGTACGGGTCGGCGCTTTCAGCGATATTCTTGATGGACTGATCTTTGACTGCGCTGTCAGATCCCCTACGTCTTCTCAAACCCCGACACGATCGGCCCGCGCGAGCGTGACCACAGTCTTGGTCGGTTCATGACTCGCTCGTGGGTGTCGTTCATCCACTCGCTCTCGCCTGCGCACACGGACATGTGCGACGCCCCGCGCTGGCCCGCCTACAGCAAGAAGGCTCCGCGCAACATGGTCTTTTCATCGCACGGCTCCTACATCGAGACGGACGACTACCGCACCGACGGCATCGCGCTCCTCACCGAGCAGCGCATCAAGGGGTGCTGGAACCTTGCACCCAAACATCAGCAGTAGGCTGCCGGCGCTCCTGTCAGAGTTTCGTCTCTTCACCTTTCTCCCCTGGCCATTTTTGCGCAAGGATTCTCTCGGGTCTTCTAGTCTGACTGTCTGCAACGCACGGAAGGACGTTGCTCGTGTACTTGGAGCAATCTAGTAAGAGGGGAGAGTGGCTCGTGCGGGTCTTCGCGCTTGTCACCCTAAGCGGACCTGTCTCCGTCGTGAAATCATCTGTACTATTCCCGAGGGAGGGCAACTCGGCTTGCAGTAACGAGTGCACCCGCATACTCGTCCCGCTGCAACGTGACCCGACGCTCAGTCTCCCAGACTCGTGTCGTACAAGTCGATTCGCCCACGGCAGGTGCTTGCGAGTGAAGCCGACGCGGAGCGCGACCGCTCATCGCCGGGAGAAACCGAGTAGGCCGCTTCCGCTGTCGGCCGCTTGGCGCGCAAGTGGGACGAGCGGTCCGTTCGAAGCAGCGAAATGCGGCGGCGACCCCGCAGGTGCGGAGGAGAGCGGGGTCGCGCAATCTTTGACGGTGGCCGACGCCGGCGCGGCCGCTCGCCGCTTCTGTCGGCCGCGCTTCTCTCGCTTGGCCGCTCGCGTTCTGTGCCCCGCTCGCCCAACCCATGCTATCTCGATCCGGGCAGCTGCCGTCCTCCACACGCCTCTCTCGTTTCTGGGCTCTCTTTCGCTAGCTCTCTCCGTCCCCTTCTTTCTTCCATCGCTCGCTCTCGCCTTCTTAACCGGCGGCCCACGACTCTTCCATTCCGACCGCTGCTCCGCCATCCCCATCGGTTTAATGAGCGCTTCCGACGAGAAGAGCTTCGACGGCAAGGGCGAACTTGCCCAGCCAGAGGTTCACGATGCCGCGGCCTTCGTCGAGATTGACCCGGCCGTCGAGCGCCGCGTTCGCCGCAAGCTCGACATGACCGTGCTACCTGCTTTCGCCATCATCTTCGGGTAAGCGCAGACCTCGAGCGCACCGGCAGGAGCAGAGCTGTTGCCGCGCTGCCTCCCGGCTCCGATCCTCTTCTGGTCTCTCAATGGGCGCGCACTGATCCTCTTGGCCACCCCGCAGCCTCAACTACCTCGATAAGGTCCGCACGGGGTGTCGACGTCTATGTCCGGCGGTGGAGAACTAACGGGATCGCTTTGCGCAGATCGGCTTGTCCTATGCCGCCATCTTTGGCATGCGTACAGACCTGAACCTAGTCGGTCAGGACTACAGTTGGTGTGCAAGTATCTTCTGTATGTTTTCCAGCCGCTCAGATGCCTCGGAAGGCCTTCAGACTGAAGTGTGGGCCCCTGCAGACTTTGGCCAGCTTATCGCCGAATTCCCCGTCCTGTACTTCCTCCACAAACTCCCCATCCGCACCTTCGTTGCGGTGTCGATCATGGTATGGGCTGTCGTTGTCGCCTGCCAGGCCGCTGCGCACAGCTTCGCTGGCATGGCTACCGTTCGATTCTTCGTGCGTCGCTTTCCTCGTGTACTTTGCTCGCCTTGCGCGGCCGTCTTTCTCCTCTACGCCATGTTCTGTGAGGAGTGAACATCCGTACTGACTGACGAATAACCTCGCAGCTCGGTTTCACAGAAGGGGCCGTCGCTCCCGCCTTCGTCGTCATGTCGTCGGTCTTTTGGCGCAAGGCCGAGCAGCCGATCCGCATTGCCGTATTTGTGTCGGCCAACGCACTTGCGCAGATCGTTGGCGCCCTGCTGCTGTACGGGTGCGGCTCAATCAAGGGTGCCGCCCTCGAAGGCTGGCGTGTCTCCTTCTTGGTTGCGGCCGGCTTGACCGTCATCGGCGGCATCTTCTTCTTCGTCTTCGTCCCCGTATCGCCTATGACCGCGTGGTACCTCACGCCCGAGGAGCGCCAGGTTGCGGTCCAGCGTGTCGCGCAGGAGCGTGCAGTAAGTCAACTCGTCTCACTTTTCTTTGCCTCCTTTCTGCGGCTTCGGCGCTGCTTCCACACTATTGCCCGTGTCATTGTGCGACGTGCCCGCAAAGCGGGGTCGTCGCTTGCTGCCCTCTGGACTGACAATCTTTCCCTGCACAGTCCGGCGAGCACTCCAACTTTGACTGGCACCAATTCTGGCAGACGTTGAAGGACCCGCGCTTCTACATCGTTTTCCTGTGGGCCTTCTTCGTGTGCATCACGTCCGTCGTTGTGATGGGATCCATCGTCATCGCCGGCTTCGGGTTCACGCCGTTCAAAACTCTTTTGGTCGGCCTTCCTGGACCCGGTCTGCAGCTCGCCACCATCTGGGTAAGTTTGCTTGTCAAGGGGAGGCAGTCAAACTCACGCTGACCTTTCCCGCTGGGCCGTCCAGATTGCCGCCATCTCACTCATGTTCTTCCCGAACTCGCGTACTTGGATCCAGGTGGCCATCACGCTCATCCCGCTTGTCGGAGTCATCATGATGCGCGCGCTCCCGTTCTCTATGAAGTGGGCACTCACAGGCGGCTGTACGTCGCTTTTCACCTCGTCCTCCTTTTGCTCCTGCTCTCTTCCTATTCACCTCGTTCTGCCCTTCTCCGGTTTGCTAGCTCACGCTGACTTGCTGGCCCTGCTTCACGTCAACAGACTGGATGGCCACGTGCAACTCGTCGACGTACATCGTCAACATGAGTGTCATCAGTTCGAACTTCAAGGGTCACGTAAGTCTCTGCGGCCACTCTCCCCCTTGCAAAGCAAGCGTCTGACTTGATGCAAGATGCTTACGCCTCTCACTTGCAGACTCGCAAGAGTATGACTTCTGTGGCCTACTTTGTGCGTCCGAAGCTTCCAGAGAGGCTCCTGGACGGCCTGGGATGGCCTGGAAGAGCCCTAACGCCCCATTTTCACCCCCAGATCGGTTATGCGACGGGTTGCATCGCTGGACCCCAACTTTTCCTCGCCCGGGAGTCCCCGTTGTACAGAACTGCGACCAACGCCATCATCGTGCGTCTCGCGCGGGCTTTTCCGTCTCTTCTATGGTCCCCTCTGACCCCTTCGCTCTCTCGCAGGGTCTGTACGTTGCGTACATCCTCTCGATGCTCGCGTATTACTGGATTTGCCGCCGCGAGAACCGCCGCCGCGACCGTCTCGCCGCGGAAGGCGTCGAGGAGGCCAAGCCGCGCCCGGCCACAAAGGAGGACAACACGACCGACATCGACGACTTGGCGTTCCGGTACATCCTGTAAAGTGGCGAACTCGGCTGCGAGCGGTGTCCGTACTTGGTGGGAACGAGGGATAGGGAAGGCCGGGTGGTGTTTAGACTTCTGTCTCATGTGTCATGCTCAGTTCTGTTCTCTCCAGCGGGCTGCTGTCACGCTGCACATGCCAGACAAAGTACGATCGTTCGGACGAGGGAAAAGGCGACCTTTGAGCAAAGGTCTGCCCCGAGGGAGGCGCTCTGCGGGCGGACGGCGGGCAGACTTATGTAACGGAGGTCCTTTGCTCTGCGGAAAGGTCCAAGCCCCATTTGAGAGCTTGTACCACCGTGTGGCTCCCTACAGACAGAAAGGATAGTCAGGTTGGCGTTCGTCAACCTCGACTGCGTCCGACGAGGACGAAGCCCCGCCTTGCACCCGACGCGCACCCTCGCTCTCGCTCAGACGCTTACTGTGCACCACCAAGAGCTTCAACGAGCTCGTCACAACGCACATCCGAACCGGAACCCCTCGCAGACGCCGCCGACCGCTCGCTCGCTCATCACCTCCAGCACCTCGGCGCGACGCATTTGACACGATGGGCGCGGGACAGAGCCAGATCCTCGAGGACATGGAGAAGAACACCAACTGTGCGTGCAGCTCCTTGGACGAGCGGCGCGGGCGCTGGACAAAGGCTCGTACTGACGCACTGCTTCCTGCGAATCCGACACTCTACAACGCGCGCTGGCCGCCCGTACACGCCGTGACCGTGCCTACATCGGCTTTGTCGCACTCGACGCGCGCCCTCGACACGCTTCACCCGACGTTTGCCTACTTGCGACACGACCCCTCCCTCCCGTATGACCGCCGACTTCAGTCTCTGCGGCCGAGATCCAGCGGCTCAAGAAGCGCTTCATGAAGCTCGACCGCGACGGGTCGGGCACGATCGACAAGGACGAGTTTCTCCAGATCCCGCAGATCGCGACCAACCCGCTCGCGAGCCGCATGATTGCCATCTTTGACGAGGAGTGCGTGCATGGCCTTGGTTTCAAACTGTGCTGCAACCTGCTGACGAGTTCTGACGTGCAGCGGCGGAGGGACGGTCGACTTCCAGGAGTTTGTTGCGGGCCTGAGCGCGTTCAGCAGTCGAGGAGAGCGGGACGAGAAGCTCAAGTGTGCGTATCGCCGTGCTCTGGATGAAGGCAGCAGCGTCCTGTTTTATTGACGCGCTGACGCTCTCCTGTGCCGCGGGGGTGAACACAGTCGCGTTTAAGGTGTACGACATGGACCGCGACGGGTTCATCTCGAATGGCGAGCTGTTCCTCGTGCTCAAGATGATGGTCGGCAACAACCTCAAGGCGCGCTCTCCTTCCTTCGCGTGAACTCTTCGCCGGCTGACCCCTTTGTCGCCCCGCAGGACCAGCAACTACAGCAAATTGTCGACAAGAGTAAGTCTCCTGCAGCCTTTCTCCGACCCGGCGGACCCGCAGCCTCCGCGCGAGGCGTCGTCCGTCACAGGAAACGCGCAGCTGACTCACTTGAATTACTCCTGCAGCCATGATGGAGGCGGACGAGGACGGCGACGGCAAGCTCAGCTTTGACGAGTTCAAGAACATGGTCGCGTCGACAGACATTGCCAAGCAGATGGTGCGTGTCAACTACGCGCGACATCAGCCTGCACTGTGCTGACTTTGAGTGCTTGACTCGCGCTTGTCCCGTTCTATGCGCAGACCCTGGAAGGTGAGCCGTTCCATTCAAGCGCTTGTGTGCTCATCGCTGACCGCTGCTTTGCGCGCCGACAGACATGTGGTGACGTAGCTGCCTCGCAAGCAGTCGCAGTGAAAGCGGCTGTACGGACACTGTGGTTGCTGTCGCGGAGGGAAGAGAGGGGGAGATGCTGTCGTCGTTCGTTGCTGTGTTTTTGCTCCCGCGTCTTTCTGTATAGCCTCGAGTTCCCGTATACCCACACTCTGTCTGCATTGCAACGAGCCTGTGCACGCCCTGCCCAGCGAGAGCGCGCGTGCAAGTGGTCATCGCTGTCGTTGCTTGACCTTCCTCCTCGCCGTCCGCCTTCTCGCCATGTCGCTCTTTGGCACTTCGAGCGCGCCGTGAGTCTCTTCAGCCTGTACCTGACGCAGCAAGCTTCCCCCACTCACCCTCGCTGCTGTCCTCAGCTCGTTCTCGTTCGGGACCTCCGCCGCTGCTCCCGCCTCGTCTGCGCCCGCTCCGTCCCTCTTTGGAGCACCTGCGCCCGCCGCCGGAACGTCTGCAGCACCAGCAGCATCTGGCGGGCTCTTTGGTGCATCCAACCCCGCTGCGACGACGAGCGCCGCCCCCTCGCTCTTTGGTGCCCCCGCAGCTTCCTCCACGCCGGCACCCGCCGCAGGAGGCGGGCTCTTCGGCTCGACCGCGGCGAGCACAGCCCCCGGTGCGGCACCCAAGCCGACCTTCTCGTTCGGCGCTCCCGCAGCATCGACCTCGACTGCGCCCTCGCTCTTTGGCACGCCTGCACCGGCCGGTGGAGCTGCTGCACCGGCACCGGCGGCGGGAGGAGGGCTGTTTGGCGCGTCGAGCGCGGCACCTGCGAGTGGGGGTTTGTTCGGCGCGAAGCCGGCGACGACGGGACCTGCACCAGCAACGGGAGGGCTGTTCGGTTCGACAGCGGGCACGAGGTGAGTCGGTGATTGTCGAGCGCTGGCGGATTTTCGAGTGTCTCCTCCAGCGGGAGGCAGCTTGCTTGACCCGCACACAAGCTGACTTCCTCTTCTCCTTACCTCGATTGCAGCGCGGCGGCACCTGCTCTCGGCGCCTCGACAGCAGCACCAGCAGCGGGCGCAATCACACGCACAACCAAGTACAACGACCTGCCGGATGCTGCGCGGAATGTCATCGACGAGATGGAGTGCGTTGTCCGCTTGCTCCTCCGCCGAGTGAGCATAGCTGACGAGGTCGTGACGCGCTTGCAGCAAGTTCATCCGGTCACAATGTCAGTTGGCGGACGAGCTGAAGGCGAAGGAACTGGGAACCGACATCATCCAGACGCAGCGGCTGTTCGAGCAGTACTCTTCCGTACGTTATGCTCGTGCCTAGGGTGAAGGGACGGACGCTCACGCACCACTCTCGCAACAGGATGCCTCTTCCGTCGCCTCGCTTTTGCAGACCGACTCCCGCCTGCTTTCGACCCTCCGCGCCGACCTCGAGCAGTCGCTATCGGACTTGACCAAGGCGACGACGCTCATCGAGGGGTTCAAGGCGCCGCAGTCGCCCAAGGCTGCAGAGGCCAAGGCCCTCGCGACGTTCCCCTTCGAGTTCTTCCGCCGCAAGACGGACGAGATGAAGGACCGCGCAGGGCGGTACAAGGCGACGATGGATGTGCGTAGCAGCCTCGCCGAAGCTCGCTCGATGCCCTCAATCTTTCAAGAGCACTCGACTGATCCAGTCGAGTCGTACCGCGCAGCAAATCGCCTCTCTCCTCTCCTCCCCCTCCTCGACCCTCTCCCCCTCGTCCCTCGTCCCGACTCTCAAAGCGCAGCACGCGTCGCTCGTCTCGCTCGCGTCGGCCGTCTCGGCGCTCGACCTCGAGCTCAAGCAGCTCAAGGACGAGTACCGCGCCATCTACCGCGAAAAGACGGGCCGCACGAGCGACCCGTTCAGGGTCAATGGGAGCGGCGCGGCTGTCGGCGCCGGGAGCGGGCTCGAGAAGAGCGTCGGTGGACTGGCGCTGAGGTAGATTTCCCCAAGCGCGGGCAGCGGTATTGCATTGCGCTTCTCCCTGTCTCTCGCACCGGAGCTGGAGAGAGTGCGTCGTAACGAGTCGTTCCAGATCATACGAGCCACCGAGGAGAGCGATATCGGGAACCCAGAGACACGGAAGGGAACGGGCATAGATAGACAGATGAGAGGGCTACACAAAGGTCGATAGAAAAGGAGGCGGAGGGTGAAAACACTCTCAAGCGAGCGCATGCAGCATCCGCCTGATGCGGCTCTTTGGCTCCTCGTCCTTCTCGTCGTTGTCGCGCGACCCGCTGAAGAAGTCGATCTCGAGCAGCTCGAGCGTGCGCGTGCGGCGCCAGTACTTGGCCGCGAAGTATACGAGCGGGAAGAGGATCCTGTGATTGAAGCGTCAGCGGGTGAGGCGGGGAGGTGAGGGGGAGCCTGCGGAACGCACACCATGAGGTAGCGCGTCAGGAAGTCGGCCGTCTTCCACTGACCGTCGATGAAGACGTAGAAGCCTTGGACGGCGAGGATCAGGATGAAGCCCTGCGCGCGTAGGCAAGGCAATGTCAGCGAGGATTCAGCGCATCAGAGAGAGGTGTCGAGCGCACGAAAAGTGCTGCGTAGGCGGCGTAGGGCTGAAAGGGGCCTTGGTAAGGGAAGTACGAGCGTTCGATGCCTTGCGCGGCTGCAGCATGATAAAACCCTGCATAGTCAAGGGAGGTCAGGGCAGGCTCTCCGGAGAAACGAGAGCGTGAAAGACACACGGATGTAGAGGAAACAGATGGCAGACCAGCTGAGAAGGCCTCCGACCGACTTGAAAGACGAGAACCAGTGGAAGACGACGCTAGCGTTCTCCGAACCGGCCTGACGAGCGAGCGTCAGTTCAGCCCCACAGGCAGAGCGCTGGAAATGCGCACCGACATGAAAGATAGCGCTCCGAAGGCACAGCCGAGCAGGACGGCGACATACGGCAAGCCGTAGCGATTCAAGCGCGCAAACACCCGCGGCGCGTTGCCCTGTAAAGCGAGGCCGTAGATGGCGCGCGAGGCAGTGTACAGGCCCGACGAAGCGGCCGAAGTCGCGGAAGTGAGGAAGGCGGCATTGACGACGCTCGGGAGCGCCTGGATGCCCGCCTGCTCGATTGCCACGACGAACGGGCTCGAACGAGCCGTGCCGTCGTTCCGGGCGAGGGCCGGATCGTTTGAGGCGACGATGAGACCGATGGCGAAGGTGCCGACGATGTAGAAGAGGCCGATGCGGAAAGAGATACGGCGGATCGCCGCTGGGAGCGAGCGAGACGGATTGCGCGCCTCTGTGCTCGTGAAGTGAGCGGCGATCTCAGGCTGGCGAGGGACGTGAGGACGCACCTCCTGCAGCGATGGATACGATCTCGGACCCGACGTAGGAGTACGCGGCCTTTGACAGCACGACGACGAATCCGGCGAAGCGCCCCGTCGAGCCTGGAATGCCCAGGTATTGCACGAACGGGCCGGGCTCGTGCCAGTAGCGGAAGCCGATCGGCTCGGTACCCGGCACGCCGCCAGCGGTGATGATGATAGAGACGATGAGGAGGCCGATGATGGTGACAATCTTGATCTGGAGAGGGGCGAAGAAGATGAGGCAGTTGCTCCACGAGCAAGAGAAGCGACGTACCCCGGCAAACCAGTACTCCATTTCGCCGTAAACCCGCGTACCGCCAAGATTGATGAGCACGACCACGACCCAGCAAGCAGCCAGGTAGCCAGCCGGGCTGTGCGCGCCAGGCAGGTCAGTCAAGCGTCTCTCGTTCCAAACAACGCCGCGACTCACTTGGCATCGCTCCAGAAGCTGATCAAGGTGGCTGCTGCGCTCAGCTCGGTCGGCAGGACTAGTAGCCAGTTGGCGGCGTAGGCATAGCCGACTGCGAGACCGAAAGCGGGATCGACAAGACGCGAGGCGAGCGTAACATGCCCGCCTGGCAGCGGCAGATGCGAAATCATTTCGCCGCTGAACGCAAATAGAGTCAAGAGGGGTGCAACAGTGCGAGAGCGGAAGAACATACAGCGAGATCATCATGCACCATACCAGCGCTCCGACAAGGATGTAGGCGAGTAAGAGGCCAAGCGGTCCTGCCATTGCGACTGTTCGACAAGCATCTGGTCAGTCTCAACTCATTGGCTGCTTTTCCGTTCGACGTACGACTCTGCGCGGTTCCTGCCGGGCGAGAGACGTCAGCCAATGTGCGAGGAGAGGCGCGGATTGCAGCGTACCGAGGAACAGGCCGGTCCCGACGACACCGCCAATGGACAGCAGTGCAACTGGATATACTTGATGAGCATAGGGCTCGACAGCAGGCGAGGAAGAGCGCACTATGCCTTGGCCGAAGCTGCCTTCTCAGCTTCTGACCTTCTCCCAGTTCTCGCACCGTCACATCCACAAGCGGTCTTACCTCCTTGTCCTTCATGTGTCCCGTGCTGATCGTCACCGTCGTCGGCGCGTCGGTCGAGTAGCCACTCAGGCCCGGCTCGACACTCGGGACCGAAGCAGCGCCAGCCGAGAGGCGCGCGAGGGGCGGGTACGCCGGAATATAGGTCGGCATGAAGCCTGGGTCGTGCTGCGACGTGTAGGGCATGCTTACTGGTGCCTCTGGCTGGTGAAGGAGGATAAGAGGTGCTTGGCGGGGTGTGCGATAGGAGAGACGTCCGGGGTCGGCGGACGGAAGGTCCGTCGTGGGCGCGAGGCACGAAATGTCGGTGATGGAGCAGCCAAGGAGGCCAATTGCGCTCGAGGGCGATCGATAGGAGCGTGGCGGCACGCCCTAGAGGCCGAGGTGCTGGCAGCGGGAGCTGCGACGAGCTTAGCGGCACTCCTCGAGTCAAGTGCCATCCCTGCGACACGAGTCAAGCACAGTACAGAAGCCGACTGCAGTCAAGCTCGCTGCGCCCGAACGCGGAGCAATGCGAATCGCCGATCAACGCCGTTGCTTTGCAGTCTTCGCGCTCTGCGCGACAAAGCCGCCGGCTTCAAGGGCAGACTTCCCCACCTGCATATACGGTCTAGTCAGTCATGGACGAAAGGAGCAGGGTCCAGGCGAACGCAGAGAGAGACAGAGCTTGCTCACCGCGTTGATCACCCGAAAGCGGTCTGGACCCATAGGCGAACCGCCATACCAGCGGGTCACGACGAGCAGCACATCTTGTACTTCCTGTTGGCCGAGCAGTCGGCGATTCAGTACGAGCAAGACGGGGGCGGAATCGGCACTGCTTCGTACCAGTTTCTGCAGGAGCTCGAGCAGGTTCTTTCCAGCGGGAGTCTCGCCGTCACAATCGCTCGCGCCGGTCTTCGATTCCGAAAGCCGACAGGCGAGGATATTGTGTCTGTTAGGTGCGAGCTTGGCGGTCAGGCGTACTGTCGCAGCCCACGGCGAAGCAGCAGGCCGAACAGCTGCCTTGAGAGCACCCCTTCAGACTTTGGAAATCGAGTGAGTCGTAACGTACGAGGCCTTGGACACTCGCTTGAGCGTCAGCACATGCTGCAGTGCCAGTGCAGCCTGCACGGAGCAAACGTCAGCGCAATTCGTATGAGGAGACGGGAACGAACGCACCTCTTCGACCGACTTGACGCGGACTGCGTGACCCTGAAAGACACTCTTCTTCTCCGTTACCATGTCGGTTGACGAGATGCGCGCATGGCTGGGCAGGGGCGGCAGGTCGCTCGGACTTCGAGCAGGCTTGCGGGGCAGCAAGTGGTGCAGAGAGCGACGGAATGGCAGCATGCGCTCAGAGCATCGCAGTGGCTCCGGTCCTGCTTGTGAGCACCTGTAGACTTCGCCGAGCTGGCTCAGAGAAGGGAAGTGTCGCAGGTTGAGGGAAGTGTCGCAGGTTGAACCTGGACAACGCGGCCTCCCTCCAATCTTGGGCGTTTCTGTTACTACCGAGGGGCCAAGACGCGCCTCTGAGATCCAGTCAGAGCGTTCGAAAAACTCCTAGCGGCGACGGGACCGCTCCAGCCGACTTCATCAGTTCGAACGGCGGACAGTCTGGCATCTCGCGACGACACGCTCATGGAGGCCGACAAGGGTGCCAGTGACGAGGACGAGGCTCGACAGGAGCTCTTGCAGACAGAGGCGCACGCGATCGAGGCCGAGAACGACCACCTGCGCAAGCAGATCCTCGAGGTGACCCCCACAACCCGATTGTACACGCCTAGCGAAGTTGCTGACGCTGATTCGCGCCCATCTAGATCTACGCAGAGCTTGAGGATGTCGAGCCGGTGCCGGACGAGGTAGACGAGAGTCTCGAGGTGCGCTTCCGTGTCGATGTCTTCGTTGTCGACCACCGCTGACTGCCGATTTCGATAGCGCACCGCCGCGCTCGAGAAGGAGCTCGCCGAGGTGGAGGCCAAGCTGGCCGTCTTGCGCGAAGGAAGTGAGGCTTACCGGCAATGCGCTCTCGCTGCTACACCTGCTAAGATCCTCCTCGCACAGTCACGCAGCCTTACTCGCACAAGCAGCCATCCGACTTCCTCGTGCTGGAGACGGCACGGTACGCGGTCGAGACGACGGTCGACGAGTTGCAGAAGGCGCAGGAATACGAGGATGCCCAGCGAGAGGAGGAGGAGCAGCTGTTGAAGCGGTGCGTACTGCCTTCACGTGGCCTCCCGAAAACTACTCTGACAAAAGCTTCGGCTCTGCAGCGATGCCGTGCTCCTCGAAGACGCAAAGAAGCTCAACGAGATCTTGCAGCGGCGGGTTCAGCGCGCCGAAGCGGACGAGCTGCAGCCTGACGGCGAAGTCATCGTCCTGTACGCATGCACACTCTCACCTTGCTCGTGAACACCGACTCACATACTTCGCGCCTCGCAGACGCCTGCAAGGACGCATCGCACACCTCACCCGGCGGTTCCGCATCCTCCAGAGCGCGCTCATCGGGTTCATCGACGACGTCCTCGTCGAGCCGGCCTCGGACGCGCATTTCGAGCGCCACTGCAGCACGGGTGGGGAGGAAGACGGGGCGACCAATGGCCGAGCGCAGAAGAAGCGGAGGACCGTCGTGCGTTCCCTCTGCTGTCAAATCTTAGACAGCTTTCAACGGTGCTGACTTCGCCCGTCGACAGACGCCTGCACATTTTGACTTGCGCGCGTGGCTGCGGGAAGACCCGAGTGAACCGGACAAGGATGAGGAGGACGCGTCCACCGACTCTCGTGCGTTCCAGCTCAAGAAGCTCGTCGAGGTACGTCTTGCGCGATGGCTTTTGCCCAGACACCACTGGAATCCACGCTGACCTGATCACGCTGGCGGTGGTATGTGCAGACGCTCATGAACCGCGCCGTCACCATGCCCGACAACCCTTGGCTTTCCCTCGCGGCCTCCTCGACGTATCAGCCGCGACCGCCGAAGGAGCTCGTCGACTTCGTTCTGCGCGCGGGAATAGCGAGGGAGGATCCAAAGGATCCGACGCGGATACGACTTGAGGACTTTGCCGAGTTGTCGTCGTTTAGCTGAAACGGCGACCAGTCAACCCTGTCGAACGCTTCTCCTGGGGAGTTGCCTTTGCTTGTACAAGCTCGGCGCGTACAATTAGGCTCGATACAGGGCTAGCTCGAGCATCGAGTCCGCGGAAGCACCGACGACCTCGCTACGTTCTTCGAGCTTGTAGGCAGTCACGGCGCAGACGGTCTCAGCATCACGGTACGACCAAAGCGAGCCTTCGTGGGTGAGCAACTGCTGGCACTGTCCGTCTGCACTCCGTCGGCGCTCTTGACAAGAGACAGCGAAAGCGACTGATGAAGCCGTTGAGCGATGAGCCGGAATGTCGACGCGTCCAAGCGTGCCGATGTTCCTGGAAGGCCGGCTAGCGTTACCGTTGCCCTTGGCGAGCCTCGAGCGCCCCGCTCGCGCGCTCCAAGCGGAGTGAGCGCGATGGTCCGGAGACGACATCGGCGCGAGGCGGTGCACGCCCCTCTCGTCCTCTCCGGCTCCCGCTCGCCGCGCTTGACGCGCCAGACTGCTCCCAGAGGCGCGTGCAGCCGCACAGTCCCCTCTTCACGCCGCCGCCGGACCTCCCCACTCCTCTCCTCCAGCTCATCCTTCCCCACGGTCGCCCTTCCTTGGCTCGCCTCCAACCTCTGGCACCCTGCTAGTGACAGCAGCAGAGCCCGATGAGCTCCGTTGCACAGGTGCTCGCGACCTTCACGGCCACAGCCACCGTCGGCGAGGTCTTCCAGACGACCGTCGCAGAACCGCACCATGTCGGTCACGGCGTGAACATCCTCAACGCCGACGGCCAGAGCCCAATCCAGGTCAACCCGTCCAAGTGCGTGATCCTCTCACCCTGCTCCGTCTTAGTCGCTGACCGTCCTCGTTGCTCACAGCCCGCTCGTCCTGATAATCGTACAGCTTTCGCTCATCCTCATCCTCTCGCGCCTTCTCTCGGCCGTCCTCGGGCGCTTCCGCGTGCCGCGCGTCGTCTGCGAGATTATCAGCGGCATCCTGCTCGGACCGACGGCTTTCGGCAACATCCCTGGCTTCACAGAGAACATTTTCCCGGAAGCGTCCATCACATACTTGAGCCTGCTGGCGAACTTGGGGTGCGCATCTTATCTCGGCTCTCCCGCCTGATCAGTACCTCACAAGGTCTCTGCAGGCTGGTCCTCTTTCTCTTCATTATCGGGCTCGACGTCGACTTTGCCCTCCTCAAGCGCAACCTGAAGCCTTCGGTCGCCGTCTCGACAGCAGGACTCGTCATTCCCTTCGGGCTCGGCTGCGCCGTGTCCGTCGGGCTCTACAACGAGTTCATCTCGGACGATGTCAAGTTCACGACCTTCATGTGCTTCATCGGCACGTCCAGTGTGAGTTCCGGGTCAGCGCGTGCTAGGAGAACAAGACGTTGACAAGCCCTTGTGCACACAGTGCATCACCGCCTTTCCAGTCCTCGCGCGCATCCTCGCCGACTTGCGCCTCTTCCAGGATCCCGTCGGTCTCGTCGTCCTCGCTTCGGGCGTGGTCAACGACTTGATCGGGTGGCTCCTACTCGCTCTGTCGATCGCCCTCGCCTCGGCAGGTGAGGGAGTAGTCGTCGTGTACATCCTTCTATGTCTCGCCGGCTGGTGCGTCTTGCCGTTGCCTCTGCAGGAGTTTCGCCCGTGCTTACTCTCTTCGATGCAGGTGGCTCTTCCTCTGGTTTATTTGCCGTCCGGCGCTCAACTGGCTCGCGCGTCGCACTGGCACCTTCAATCGCGCCGACGGCCCAACGCAGGGCTATGTCTGTGCCGTGCTCGCGCTCGTCCTCGTTTCGGCCTTCTTTACCCAGATCATCGGCGTCAGCGAAATCTTTGGCGGTTTCCTCGTCGGTCTCGTCGTCCCGCGCCGCCTCGCGCACGCCTTCACCGTCAAAATCGAAGACCTGATCATCTGCGTCTTTATCCCGCTTTACTTCGCCACCTCAGGGCTCAACACCGACCTGCGCCTGCTCGACAGCGGCATCATCTGGGGCTGGACGGTCTGCGTCATGGTCGTCGCCTTCATGGGCAAGTTCGTGGGCTCGGCGCTGGCCGCTCGGGCTACGGGGTTCACGTGGCGTCAGTCGGGCGCGACGGGCTCGCTCATGTCGGCCAAGTGCGCCTCCGCCGCTGCTACTTCGCTTGTGCCAGTGCTGACGACTGCTATCGCAGGGGTTTGATCGAACTCATCGTTCTCAACCAAGGCCTGCAGGTCGGCATCATCTCGACGACGGTCTTCTCCATCTTTGTCCTCGAAGCCCTCGTCTTGACGATCGCCGCCACGCCTCTCACGCTCATGTTCTACCCTGCCCACCTGCGCGCGACCGCTCCGGGCGCCGAGGCCGACTCAAAAGACCTGACCGGCTCTCCGCCCAAGGACCAGTCCGACTTTGGCGGCTTTGCGACGCGCGCAAAGACCCGCTTTGCCATCGTTCTCGACCAGCTCGAGAACCTCGGCGGCGCGATGGTCCTCGCGCACCTGCTGGCGGGCTGCGGCGTCGACTCCTCTCCCGCCTCGGACGCGCTGCTGATGCCCAACTCGGCGAACGTGTCCGCGCCGATGGAGCCCGCCTCAGCGGCCGACACGGCCGTCTCGGCACCGCAAACCGCCACCTTCCCTGCCACGCCTTCTACGCCGGCCTCGTCCCCCTTGGCGCTCTCGCTCCTCCCCGTGCGCCTCGTCGAGTTCACCGAGCGCAACAGCGCCGTCATGCGCGCCGCGGCGTCGACCTCGGTCCTCGTCGCGCGCGACCCGCTCGTCTCGCTCTTCCGCACGTTCGCCGGCCTCTTTTCGCCGCACGCGCGCCGCGTTACGGTCGAGCAGGGCGAGTACGTCATGACCGACTTGGAGGACTGGGCGGACGCCGTTGCGCGCGTCGCGAGGGACAAGGGGACAGAGACGCTGCTGGTGCCGTGGAGGATCGGCGGCGGAGGGAGCGGCGATGGGCGCGAGGACGAGGCTGGCGTGGTCGAGTCTTTCAGTGCGTCTTTTCTTTCCAATTGATAAGTTGCACACGTTGACCGCAGCTCTACAACAGTCCCGAACCCGTTCGAAGCCCTCTTCGGTAACGTTCCTACGACCCCGTCCGCGTCGACGGCGCCGACCTCGCCGCCCCTCGCGCACGCTCACCACGGCACCTCGACCTCCAGTCCAGGCAGTGCGACCTCGAGCGCCTCGCTCTACGCCGCCTTCCTGCGCGACCTCTTCCTCGCCTCTCCCGCGTCGTGCAACGTCGGCGTCCTCCTCGACCGCTCGGCGTCGCCCGCGTCGCCCCCGCTCGCCGCCGCAGCAGCAGACGGCTCCGGTGCCGTGACGCACCTCTTCCTCCCCTTCTTCGGCGGGTCCGACGACCGCGCCGCGCTCGAACTCGCGCTCCAGCTCGTGCGCAGCGGAGGCGGCGGCGCTCTGCGCGCGACGGTGCTCGTGCTCGAGCGCGCGCCCGAGCCGACGGACGAGGACCGCGAGGAGCAGCCGGACGACGCGAGCACGAGCAGCAGCAGCAGTAGCAACGCTGCGGGCGAGAAGGCCCCCGCGGGCGGCGGAGGGACGTCCGGCGCCGAGAGCAAGCCTGCGCATCCGGGCGTGCTCCGCGCGGCAGGTGGAGGACCGACGACGACCCACCTCGGCGGGGCGGGCGACACGCACTATGGCTCTCGCGCCGGCGGCGGCGGGACCACGCACGCGCAGCACACGACGGGCGGCGGGGGCGGCGGCGGCGGGGTGCAGGGTCTTGCGAGCGAGACGGCGGACGAAGTCGCGCTCGCCGCGGCCGAGACGCTCGCCGCTGCCGCGTCCTCGTCCCCCGGGGCTGCGCTGCGCGTCGAGCGCGTGCAGACGGCCTTCCCGCTGCGGACGATGCTGCGGCGCGTGCGTGCCCACTCGCCCAGCGCCGGCGCGGGGGCAGGCGGGCGCGCGCTCGTCCTCGTCGGGCGCTCGCGGCTCGACGCGCCCTCTCACCGCGCAGAGAGCCTCGCGCTCCTCGAGGGGGCGCCGCGGCCCGGCGGCGTCGCGGCGAGTGGCGAGGTGCGTCGCGCGGTGGGCGAGGCGGCGAGCGCGCTGCTCCTTGCGGGCGGGGACGAGTATGTCCTCGTGGTGCAGAGCGGGAGGACGGCGGGCAAGGGGCGGAGGAGCGGGGAGAAGAGGATGGCGGTTGCGAGGAAGGCGGTCGGAGGAGGAGGGTCAGCCGCGTAAGGGGGGGGATCATTCGTTCGTATCGCTTTCCCTGTCGCCTTGTCGTCGCAGTGTCGTTCTTTGCTGTTGTTGCCCAGTTCTCGATGTGCACACATCTGGTTTGCCTCTCGCAATTGCCAGTCTCGAGGCGAGAGTCCGAGGAGGGAAGGAAGAAATACAAGGGGGTGCCCCGACAGTTGCAGAGGGGATGCAAAGGTGGGTACGTGGGGCTTTTACACGACCAGGTTGAGTCGACTCGAGAGCTCTGCCTGGGTCTTGATGACATTTGCCAGGTAGCTCACCTGCGCGGAACGCAAGCGGGTCAGTCGCCATGTCTCGGCTCGAGCGGCAGGAAAGTAGACGCACCATGAGGACATCTGCAAGGTGCGCGTTGAACTCCTCCTCAAAGTCCTTCTGTGCGCCCTCGACCGCCTTCTTCTCGCCCTGCTGCTGCTGCTCGTCGGCGCCCTTTGCCGCGGCCGCCGCCGCTCCTGGTGCCTTGGTCGCGGGCGCGGGGACGCTCCCGACCGTCTCGAGGAGTGCGCGTCCGACCTTCTCGTCGCCCTGGCGCTCGCCGGCGGCGACGGCGCGGACGTACTCGAGGACCTCGTCGAGCATGAGCGCGACCGAGCGCAGGAGCTCGGCGAGGGTGGCGAGCGGGGACGGGACGGGGTAGTCGGGCTGGACGGTGGCGGGGGTCGGCGGGGCGGGGAGCGCCGAGCCGAGGGCGGCGAGGTTGTGCGAGAGGAGGTCGAGCGAGGGGCGCTCGTGCTCGTGCACGACGAGGCCGGTCTCGACGGGGACAAAGGCGAGGTGGGCGCCGGCGGACTCCTGGGCGTGGACGGGGCGGGCGCCGAGGGCCTGGGCGGTAAAGGCGGCAAAGGCGAGCGAGGCGGGGTCGAGGGTGAGGTGGACGGCCGGGAACGGGCTCGCCTCTTGCGAGTAGAAGTTGTGGATGAGGGCCGAGAAGCTGTTGAGGTCGCGGTGCGTGGCGAACCACCCGACGACGGCCTCGCGCGGGGTGACCTTGGTGTGGAGCTCGACGAGGGCGCGGTGGTGGTCCATGTCGATCGTGACCTGGCCGACGCCGCGGACCTCGTAGGGGACGGCAAAGGCGGAGCGGACCTCGACGGTGTTGTCGTGCTCGCGGCGGACGCCGAGGAGGGTGCCAAAGACGCGGTCCTGGCCGTCGGTGCGGCGGAGGTGGGCGTCGAGGATGGCGGCGAGGACGACGGGGTGGGCCTCGACGCGCGAGACGGGGCGCGTCGCAGCGAGCGAGGTCGAGGGGAGGTTGAGCGTGAGGGCGGCCATGGCGAGCGGGGCGACGACGACGACGAGAGGAGGGAAGAGGGAGGAGGAGGAGTGCGAGCAGGAGGGGGGGAGACTAGAGTGCGAAGGGGGAGAGCCGGGGTGACTGCGAGTGCTACCGTGTGCCCGTGCTACTGTGCTACTGCGCTACTGCCTGCTACTCGGCAAGTGCGCGCACAGGAGCGAGCCAGACTCGCACCGCGTCGGCGCCTTTGTCGAGCTTCGCGCGCCCGCACTTTTGCGCCGCGTGCCTCGCTCGCCCGTCGCCTGCCTGCCCCCAGAGTCCCGCACAGCCAGCCCAGACCCATGGCTGCTGCCTTCTCCGACGACTTTACCCGCGCGCACGGCGGCCGCTGCTTCTTTGTCGACGTCGACCCCGCCTTCGCCGACCAGGCAAGCCGCGCCCTCTCTCCCTCCGCCGCACGGGCACAGGAGGCCACTGACATGCCAGGACTGCCCACCCGCAGGTCAACGACGCCGCGACCGTCATCGCCCGCGTCCGGCCAGAGGCAGACCGCCAGCCGTTCGTCCAGCAGCTCGTCGACAAGGCCCGCACCGCCGTCCCGCCCCAGCCCGAGCAGCCCGCAGGAGACGATGCCGACGAGCACGAGCAGCGCAATCCCGTAGAGACGGACGAGCACCGCCAGGCAAAGCGCGCCGTCGTCGCCGACCTCGTCGCGAGCCTCGACGGCGTCCGCCTCGAGGCCACCGACAAGGAGTTCGAGGGCCTCGCCAACCTCGTCCTCTCGCTCGTCCTCGCCCTGTACCCCGCCACCGACGCCGAGTACCCCGCGCTCGTCCGCAACCTCGCCGCCGCCCTCTCCCGCGTCAACCCCGACAAGCCCCAGCAGGCCAACCCCTCGCTCTCGGCGCGCTACAGCGCCCTCGCGACCCTCTTCAACGCCCTCCCGCTCGCCGACCCGACCTCGAACGCCCTCCGCCTCGACCTCCTCCTCCAGCTCGTCGCCTTTGCCGCGACCAACGACGACCTCGCCGTCGTCGCCCCCGCCCTCGACAAGCTCGAGCAGTGGCTCGCAGATTGGGGCTTTGGCCCCGGCTCGGACGGCGAGGAGCGCGGCCACGAGGCCGTCCAGCACGTCGTCGACGCCCTCGTCGCCAAGGGCGCCGCCGCCGACGCCACCCGCGCGCGCGCCCTTCTCCTCGCCCACCTCGCCGCGTCGCCCTCGACATCGAGCGCGTCGTCGCCGTCGTCGTCGTCGCCCGCAGCGGCCGGGCTCGCGAGCACGCTCGTCGCCCTCTCGCTCGCCGCGCCCGACGTGTACGACTTCCACGCGCTCACCCCCGCTCGGTACCCGGCGCTCGCCGCGCTCCCCGCGCCGCTCGCCGCCCTCCTCTCGACCTTCCAGCAGCCCGCCTCGTCCTCGTCCTCCGCCTCCGCCTCCTCCTCGACCCCCTCTGTCCCGACCGACGCGCTCGAGAGCGTCCCCGCCGTCCCGCTCGACCAGGCCCAGCTCGAGAAGAAGCTCCACCTCTCGCGCCTCGCAGAGCTCTGCTCGGGCCGCGTCGGGCAGTCGGTCGCGTACGCCGAGGTGGCCCAGGCAGTGGGCATCTCGGCGCAGGGAGACGACGCGACGGAGGACGTCGAGACCTGGGTGATTGACGGTGCGTCCTCTCTCTTGCCCCTCCTTCCCTACTCGCCTCACCCACCCTGACACTGACCTCTTCGCCCCTCTCGTCACACGCGCACAGCGATCCGCGCCTCGCTCCTGCAAGGCCGCCTCTCGCAGCCGACGCAGACGCTGCACGTCTCGCGCGCGTCGCCCGTCCAGGCCTTTACGACCGAGCACTGGCACGTCGTGCACCAGCGCCTCGAAGGCTGGGCCGACAGCCTCCGCCGCATCCGCTCGAGCGTCGACCGCGGACTTGGCGCCGGCGCCGGCGCGGGGCAGGGCGCGCAGGAGGTCGTCGGGGCGGCGGGCAAGAAGGACGACGAGGCGCAGCAGTGAGCGCGCACGGCGGCGCGCGCGCAATTTGCAGTTGTAGACTTCTCTCTCTCCTTCCCATTCACCTTGGCATTCCCTCCCCTTCCGTGTGTTTTCCCCTCTCTCGTGACCTCATCTACTGTGTGTGCAACCGCAAAAAAGGGACTGCAACGCCAGTCTGTCGTCGACTACACCCGCACTTCGCCCCAGTTGGGAGAGTGGGTTCCTCGGATCTTGCATAGTGATGAGAGGATCGAGCGGACGAAGACGGTCTCCGCTGAGCCTTCTCACACGAGCGCGACGACAAACGCAACCGCCGCTGCGCCGGCCCACGCACCAGCCTTGACGTTCCCCGCTCCGCTGCCCGGCTCCTGCTGCCGCGCGCTCGGCTGGTCCGCACCCGCCTCGCTCGTCGGACTCGCACCGCCCGTCGACGACGAAGAAGAGGTCGGCAAGAGGCCTGCGGCGTCAAGCCACGCCGTCAGGCGCGAGTTGGGGCTCTCGCGCGGAGTGGAAGACGACGACGGCGAGGGGTCGGCACCGCTCGCTGTTGCGGACGCAGCAGTGGAGCTGCCGGAGGAAGCGGAGCGCGTGTTGTAGGCTGAGGCGGAGGCGCTGGGAGCGGATTGGGTTGCGCTCGAGAGGGACTCCTCGGCGGCCGCGCGGCAGTACCAGCGGAAGTCTGCCGTGGGAGCGAGAAAGCGGGATGGTCAGTACGTTGTCGGACAATGCGAGGCGAACAGGCGCACCGGTCGCGGCGGCGAGCTGCTCTTCTCCGAGGCCTGCAGGACAAGAAATCGTCAGTGGGCTTTTGCCGCAAGCGGTAGGCTAGTCCGAGGGAGACTCACAATTACCGCAGACGCGCGCAGCCTGCGATGCCTCGCAGCTGCACAGTCCAATCTCCTCCAGCGTGCCGCCCTGGTTCGCGCAGTCCTGTAGCATCATTGCAGTCTTGTCAAACCTGTGTTGCGGCTGGGCGAAACAGGGCAAGCGCACCGTCGTTGCCATAACGAACGGCAGGCAAGGCTGCCTGCACTCGCCGTCGCTACTCGAGACGGCCTGTGCGCCCTGTACAAGCAAGCCCTCATAGCTCCGTGCAGCTTCCTCGAGCGTCGCGCCGCTCGGGCTGCTGCTGCCCTGCTGGCGCTTGTCGAGAAGCGTCAGCGAGGCGGATGGAGCGGCGACTGGCGAGGTCGACACGCCGACGGAGCGGAAGGCGAGGGCGAGGACGTCTGTATTCGGGGTTGTTGTGGGCAATGTAAGAGGAGCGGCAAAGGCTGTTGCCGGCACGGTGCGCGAGGGTGAGCAAGAATGAGGCGAACGGCAGCGGAGAGAGGCCGGTGACGCACCCGTCGCAGCGAGAGCGAGCAGGGCAAAGGAAGCAGTCATGATCGGCGTAACAAAGACACAGGCTGACAGAGTTTTCTCGGCGATGCAGGGTCGAAGCAAGCAAGAGAAGGAGACGGCAGGCAGCTCCGCGAGCGACGCTTCCGAGCGCCAAGACGGGAGCCAGCACCGCTTTGTACAACGACTGTGCATGTCCCATGCCAAGCTCGCACGGGCCCGGGTCGCTGCCCGGGAATGGGCCAGAGGCGGGACGAGCGCACGTGCGCTCTGCGTGACGGACCGTAATCGGTGGTCACGAAGCGGCAAAAGCAGAGTGAGCTACTGTCAGCAGAGTACGACATTGTGCAGAGCGGTGGCTTCTCGGGCGGGTGCGACGTCCGAGGCGGAGGAGAGTGGTGTCGCTCGCTGTCAGCTGCATCTCGCGGTGCGACCGAGTTTGCCGCGACCTTCGCGCTACCGCGCTTTCTGCGGAGCATCTGTCCGCGCTCTCGGATTGTTCATCCATCGTCGGTCTACCGAAGAAGCAGAGGTCGCAGTCGCACTAGGCAAGGGAGAATCGCTGAACTCGGAGAACCAATTCGTTACGGACAGCAAAAGAATGTGCACATGGGTATAAACAGGAAGTTGCGGACGACGTAACCAGACGCGTATTCACAGAGTGAGAGAGTGATCACAGGTAACAAAAGACGAAAGAAGGGCAGAGGGTGGAGAGACCAAGGGAGCGAGAAGTGCCTGCGACCCGCTCAGAGGGTGAGGAGAGCGATGGCTCCACCAGCAATGCCAGTGACGAGGCAGGCGCCAACTTGGACCAGTCCGGCGCCGCTGTCGCCGTTGCCCTCGAGCGGGTTGCCCGACGACGAGCCGCCGGCCGGCACGCCCGTGGCGTCCCCGCTGCGCAGGCTCGTTGCAATGTCGTCGAGACCGCCAAGGTTGCCTGAAGGCAACGCGGGCCCACTGGGCGAGACCGTCTCTGTGGAGTAGCGCACCACGGCCGAGGTGTAGCCCGAACCGGTGATTGCGCTGTACGACGTGCGGGTCGTGACCGACGGCGAGCGCGACGTCGCAGAGCTAATCACGTCCGTCGCGTACCGGCAGTAGTCTCGGAAGTCTGCGTTGCTCAGCGTGAGTGAGAGGCCCTGTGGCAGTGTGGGTGTTTGACAGCGCACCGTCCGCATCCTCAAGATCGTCGTCACCGAAGCCTGACCGTCCAGAAGCCGTCAGTATCAGTTGTCTATAGAAGCGAAAAAGGGAGACTTGCAATTGCCGCAGACACGCATCGCCTGAGTGGCATCAGTCGAGCAAGCGCACAGCCCGACCTGAATCTGCGACGAGCTCGAGTCCGAGTAGCAGTCCTGGAAGGGACGCGCCGAGTCAGTTCTGAGTGTTGAGCTGTGCAACGCAGACGGAAGCTCCGACCCACGGTGAGCGAGTTCACCCAAGGCGTGCACTGGGACGAGCACTCGCCGCCGCCGCTTGCCGCGCGCGTAGCCTTCGGAAGCAAGCTCTGCAGACCCTCGACGGCGTCAAGTGCGTCCGAATAGTCACTCTGGCGCTTCTCGAGCGCGACGAGGGTGTCGCGCGCGGCGAAGGCGCGGAAGGCTTCAACGACGCCAGGAGCAAGATCGCGCTCGTGGACGGTGCCGTGAGGGGCGGCAATGGCTGCAGCAGCTGGAGAAAGTCAGCCAATGCGACCGTACGAATGAGGGTCTCCCCACCTTGTCGGGAGAGGAGACGCACCGGCCGCTGCGAGCGAAAGAACGACGACGTGGTTGAGCATGAGGCTAGATGCCGAAATGGCGAGCAGTATCTTGCAGAGCGAAGCACAAGAAGCGCAGAGAGGCGGACAAGGGGAGCCGATCCGGATCAGTGGACAGAAAGAGGACCCCGCTCGGGCAGCCCAAGCCTCGTCCGGAACATGGGAGCGGCAAGAATTAGCGTGGCACCCTTCGCGAACGCGAAGGCGGTGCAGCGGGACAACCGGGAGCAGGCACTGGGGACCGCCAAGGCGTACGAGGGAGACAAGCGGGGTGAGCAAACGAGCAGACGCGTCTGAGCTGGTGCCGAAGTCTCGAGAAGCGGGCAGCGCCGGCCAGGACAACAGCGAAGGAGCGCAGAACGTGCTCAGAGGCGAGAAGCGGCGCCCGGGTCCCACGAATCCGGTCGAGGTGATCGGCCCGCAGCGCGCACGTGCCGGGAAATGCGAAAGAGATGCGACATGCAGTAAGACGTACAACAGCATACACGAACGGGAATCCCTTACTCGTCCCATCCTGACTGACGGCTGCGCCCGTCGCGCTCGTTCCGGCTTCGACCGCTGCGCTCAGAGAAGCGAGAAGGCCGCTCGCCCCGGTCTTCGCGGAAGGATGGCCGCCTGCCACGCTCCTCGCGCTCCTCGCGGAAGCGTCGGGGCGGCCGCCCCTCCCCATCCTCACGATGCCGCGTCCGGTCGCCCTCTTGCCGCTGAGGGCGGAAGGACGACCCGTCGCGCTCCCTCCGGTCGTTCCGCGCGCCGGTCCGCTCGCGCTCCTCAGCCTCCTGTGCCCACTCGGCCTGCCGTGCAGCCCACCACTGCCTCCTCCGCTCCGTGTGCATCGGCTGGCCGTCCTCCCGAGCGGGGCGCGGCGGGCGGTCCCCGTCGCGCGTGCTAGGTCGCCCGTCGCGCCGTGGCGACTGGAGCGAGGGCTTGCGGTCGTGAGGAGGCGCGGACGACGACGACGGGTTGTAAGCGCGCTTGAGCGCGACGACCCGGCGGCGCCACTCCATCTCGCTCTCGCCCTCCTTCCGCTCCACGCCTGCCTCGCCCTTCTTTCCTCCTCCACTTGCCTCCCGGACTGCCGCATCGCGCCACACACCGATGCGGCCCTCCCAGTCCCGCAAAAGCTTGACCGTCTCGTCCCCGAGAGCCAGCGGGTCGAGCTTCGATCCTGTCGAGCTCGAGTGCACCACGCGCGAGAGCGCGAGCTGCAGCGCCGCAGCGAGGGCGGCCTGGCCCTCCTTCGGCGGCGTCGCGGGGCTGAATGACGGAGGGAAGCACGAAGGGCCGAAGGGGCGGTCGTGCTCCTTGTCGGCGGGCTCGACGACGGACAATGATGAAGGGGCCGCGGGAGAGGGCGTGGACAGGCCCGAAACGGCCTTGAGCGCGCGCCACACGCCGGTGCGGTCCCGAGTGCTGACCGCACACCGCAGCACGCTTGCCGCGGCGTCGGCAAAATGCGCGCGAGCGCGGCCAGAATCTGTCCCGAGGTTTGAGAGTAGGAGGGCGTAGACCCGCAGCGAGGCGGAGAGGGCGTCTGCGGTGCCGATTCGGTGCAGGGAAGCGAGTGCGAGGGCGTAGGTCTGATAGGTCGGCGTATGCGACGGCAAGCGGACGGACAGGAGGTACTCAAGCAGCTCTGCGCATCGTTCAGTGTCAGCCAGTGTGTCCCGCACGCAATGAATGGAGCAAGAGAAGCAAACACGCACGCTCGATGCCCTCGACATCGCCACTCACGCCGCACGCGCGCAGGACCACCTCGGTCTCCTCCCTCGCCCTCACCGCCTCGCTCTCGGCCAGCCCCGCGAGCCCAAACCTCGCCGGGTA
Organism: Rhodotorula paludigena; assembly: GCF_050403205.1. Taxonomy (NCBI): domain Eukaryota; kingdom Fungi; phylum Basidiomycota; class Microbotryomycetes; order Sporidiobolales; family Sporidiobolaceae; genus Rhodotorula; species Rhodotorula paludigena. The sequence continues at coordinate 79,706 of NW_027481428.1, read as the reverse complement.
ATCCCTCACCATCTCCCACCAGCTCTTGCACCACTCTTTCTTGCCGCTCGCGGCCGCGACGCGCAGGGCCGTGCCGAACGCGGCGCCGTCGAGCGGCGAAGGCGCGCACAGCGGGTCCTGCAGCGAAGGCGGGTGCGGTGGCTCGAGCGAGGCGATCTCGGCCGGCGGGACAAAACCGAACGCGGACTGCGCAAGCGTGAGCGCTGCGGGGAGGTACGTTGCTGAGAGGGACGAGGCGGGCGGGATGAGGAAGAGCGAGAGGAGCAGCGTCGGGACGTGCGGGTCGACGTGCGTGGGTGGTGAGGAAGTGGCGCTGGACGGGGACGGCGTGTCGGCATGCGGGACGTGCGCGAGATAGTGGGACCAGGCGGAGAGCGCCGTGTCGAGCAGGACGGGAGGAGACGGGAAGGCCGACTCGGCAGGGATGGCGGCGACCGCAGACGACTGTGCGACGGATGCGCGCAGCGCCGTGCGCAGGGAAGAGAAAAGCAGCGAGTAGGTCATGCCCGTCTTGGCGAGGCGGGCGAGCGATTCGGAGGGGTCGTCGGCGTCGGGCAGGTTCTGGAAGGTAGAGAGGATCTGCCGGAGGATGACGGGACCAGTCGGGGCAGCCGACGCAGACGAGGATGCAGTCGCCAGGGCGAGGCACGACGAGAGGAAGGCAAGGTACTGGTTGGTCGTAACGGCGAGGAGGTCGGTCGGAGCGTCATCGCGCCCGTCGCCCCTGTCCTGTTCGAGACCCTCGATCTCCACGCCCTCGAGACCCACGTCGTCGCTTGACCCCGCCGCCTCGCCGCTAGTGAGGACACGCTCGCAGTGCACAAGCCACTGCTTGTGGACGGTGTCGACCTTTGCGCGCAGCTCTGCGTTCCACCCGACGGCGGCGCGACCCTTTGTTGCGCCCTCGGCAGCGAGCTTTGCACGCTTAGCCACGCCGGTGAGGAAGGTGCCGTAGCCCCTCGCGGACGGGGTGATGCCCCTGCGCTTCATCTCCATCCACACCTCGGACGCCTTGAGGACGGCCGCGGCATGCGACAGTCCCGGGAAGGCGGGCGTGTCGATGAGGATGATGTTGATGAGGCCGTTCCAGACGACCACGGTTGCGGCCTCGGGCCCGGCATTGCGGACGAGGGCGAGAGCGGACGAGAAGTCGCCCTTTCCTGCGCGGGCGGCCTTGCGCACGAGCGAAGCGAGGTGGTACGAGTCCCGGTCGAGTGGGTCTGGCGACTCGTCGGCTGTGCGTGTGCGCTGCTTGGCGGGCGCAGGAGGCGGCGGGCGGGGCAGCTGCACTCGCGCAGATGAAGCGAGTGTGCGGACGAGCGACGGTGACACAGACACGCGGGTGGGGCGCGGGGCTGCGCGCACGAGTGCGCGACTAAGTGCGAGCATGCGCGTGCTCGTACTAGCGTCCGAAAGGGTAAGGGCAGCACAGCGTGAGCACACTGAGCTTCGACGAGGCGGTGCAATGCCGCGGCATAGAGTTGAGCAATTGTAGTCGAAACTACGTTTGCCTAGACGCGCCTCCCCTCGAGCGTGGGCCTTCCCCGCCCGTCGGGCTCGGCTCAGCCGCCCCCCGCCGCCCGCTCTTACCATCGTCGCCTTTTCTCTTGCAGCCGCGCACTCGTTTGCAACAGAGCGAGCGGGCACCAGCCACTCTCGATCAGACTCAGCACCCCCTCGCCAACCCCGAAGAACCTCACCGCCATGCCTCCCCGTCCCGTCGCATCGCGTGCGACCGTCTCGCGCCTGATGCAGAGCCTGCACAAGACGCACTGCGGCTGCCCGATGTGCTCCAACGCCGCCAAGCTCGCCCAGTCCGCCCCGACAGACATCCTCAACGCCGCAAACGCCCTTCGCACCGGCGGCAGGTCCCGTGTCCTCTCCCGCGGGTACGCCACGCCCGTCGACACGCCGCAGGGCGACTACGCTTTCGAGGTTGCTGCGAGTAACTTGCGCTTTGGCGAAGGCGTGACGAGGGTGCGTCTCCGCCACCTCCCGTTCTCCCCCCACTTCGTCTAGTCCCGCTTCCGGTCCGAGCAGCCCTCTGACGGTGATGCCCGCGCTCATAGGAGGTCGGCATGGATTTTGCCAACCAAAAGGCCCGCAAGGTTGGTGTCTTTACCGACCAGACCGTCGGCAAGCTCCTCCCGATGCAGATGGCCCTCGAGTCGCTCGACGACAACGGCATCACGTACGAGGTCTTTGACCGCGTCCGCGTCGAGCCGAACGAGCAGTCGTACGTCCTCTACCGTCCTTGTTCCGCCGGCAGCGAGCTGCGTCTTGTTGCGACCCCCACTTCTCCCTCGACCCGGCTTCGGCAGCTCCGGACAATTTGTCCCGAGCACTCCGCTCGGCTTTTGAAGCTTTTGGCGGCATACGAGGCTGACCCCGAGTGATTCTGCAGCTGGCGCGATGCTATTGCTTTTGCCAAGAAGCACGACTTCAGCCACTTCCTCGCCGTCGGCGGCGGGTCTGTGATCGGTCCGTCTCACGCTCCGTTTGCGCCTGCGCTGCGTCTTTCACTGACAGCTCGACCCTCGCAGATACCTGCGTACGCCAGCTCACCTCGAATGACTAAGACTGACAAGACGCGCCGACCCGCTGACCCTCTAATGCCGCTCCGCTTGCGCCTCGCAGAAAGTTGCCAACCTGTTCACATGCTACCCGGACGCCGACCTGTACGACTTCATCAATGCACCTATCGGCAAGGGCAAGCCGATCGAGAAGACGTTGCGGCCGCTCATTGCTGTGCCGACCACCGCGGGAACGGGCAGTGAGGTGCGTTTGGCCCGCCCTCTTGACTGTTGCTTTACTGCTCTGCGCACACTCTCGAACGGCGCCAAGGCCTTGCTTGTAGGCAGCGGAATGGTCGAGCTGACTTGGCCGTCTGACGCAGACGACCGGCACCGCCATCGCCGACCTCCCTCACCTGAGCGCCAAGACGGGCATCGCGAACCGCGCCATGCGGCCCCTCCTCGGCATCGTCGACCCGCTCGCGCTCGACTCGTGCCCGCGCGAGGTCGCGATCAGCGCCGGCCTCGACGTCCTCTTCCACGCGCTCGAGAGCTGGACCGCCATCCCCTACTACGAGCGCACGCCGCGCCCGAGCAACCCGCTATTGCGACCTGCGTATCAAGGTCGCAATGAAAGTGAGTTAATCAGTCCTTTCGTATTTTGATCGCACGGCGTCTGGTGGTAGGCATTGAGCCGTAGGACGCCCCGCTGACCTTCCCGACCCCTCCTCCTTCCTTCTCTACACAGTCTCGGACGTTTTCTCAGAGTGGGCGCTGCGTCAAACGGTCAAGTACCTCCCGCGTGTAGCCGCGAACCGGGACGACAAGGAGGCAAAGTCCAAGATGCTGTGCGTTCTGCCTCCTCGTGCTCTCTCTCCGCTCTCTCCGTGCATCCCGTCAACCGCTTTCTGTGACACTGTGCTGACTTGAGTACGCCGCCGTGACAACACTCGGTATCCCCGCCCCGTCGCACCGTTGCCGCCCGCAGCCTCGCCTCGACCTTCGCCGGTATCGGCTTCGGCAACGCTGGCGTCCATCTGTGCCACGGCATCTCGTACCCGATCTCTGGTCTGAACAAGCACAAGGGCCAGTGGAAGCACCCCTCGTACCCCGACTACCCGATCGTGCCGGTGCGTTACACTCCTGGCAGGCGTTCGAGGTGACTTTCACTTCCTAAACCAAGCTGATCTGTCTCGCGTACGCGCTGCACAGCACGGCATCTCTGTCGCGCTCTCGGGCCCGGCCGTCTTCTCGTACACAGCCCCCTCGGACCCGGAGCGCCACCGCCAGGCAGCGCAGATCTTCGAGGACCTCGCCGCGCCGCACAACAAGGACCACCTCGACACGTCGCGCGTCCCCGACGCCGACATCGGCCCGCTCCTTCACGACCGCATCGCGCGCTTCCTCGTCGGGCTCGACGTCCCGCGCGGGCTCAAGGCGATCGGGTACAAGAGCGGCGACGTCGACGAGCTCGTCAAGGGAACGCTGCCGCAGAGGCGCGTACTTGACCTTGCGCGTGCGTTCCTCTCTCGCATCCACTCGGCCGAAAAGGAGATCAGGGCTGACTGTGGCTTTGGCTCTTGTCGGCGCGTGCAGCGGGCTTCAACGGCAACGAGGGGCGCGAGGAGCTGCAGCGCATCATCGAGGGTGCCAGTGCGTTTCTTCCTCCCGGCGCTCTCGCAACCCTGCCGCCAGAGCCGCTGACTCTTGTTTCGCTGCGCGCCCTCTCTTCACCTCGCTCAGTGGAGTTCTAGGGATCCTTTCTCGCCCTTGTACAGCCCCGCTCGATCTGCTTCATTTTTTGTACAGAACAGAAGTATCTTCGCACGGGCGCGTCGAGCGAGAGGCGGAAGATGCGGCGACGGGTGCTCGTAGCCGTCGACCTTCGCAAGCGGGCTTCTCCTGTCATCGCACACTGACCTCGCGCTGTCGACCACGCTCTGCCCCCATGGCCTACGCTGCACTCACGATGTCCTGCGTCCTGTGGCCCTCGCTGACCTGCGAACGCTTTGACCCCTCTCGTTTCACGTGCCGAGGCGCCCCACCTCGTCCTCGACCTCTTCTTCCTCCGCCTTCCTCCCTACTCGCCTCGGCGGACCCTGCCAAGCAATGGGGCCCGTCGCAACTAGCTCGCGCGACCCAAGCTGGGGGCCTGCTGGCCCGTCAAGCGCGCCCGAGCGCGATGAGGAAGAGGCGATGATCCGGCTCGGGACGGGCGACGAGGGCGTCAAGGAGCGCTCGGAGGGCGTCAGGGTCGACGAGAGGATCATCAAAGGTGCGTGCCTGCGTGACTACTGGCTTCGGCGAGTCTGCGCGAGCTGCTGCCTCGACGCTCGAGCTCTTCGTGGACGAGCGGGACCGACTGTCTTCGCTCCCGTCAGCGTTTGGAGATCGCGTGACCTCGAGGCACACCCTGACGACTTGACGGTGTCAGAGACCTCGTCACGTTCCTCCTCGCACCGAACCGCGTCAAGCTGTCGACGTCGGTCCGCCGCCTCATCCCGCTCGACCTCCTTGCCTCGTTCCCGTTCGTCCCGCTCGCCCCCGACTCGGATCGCGTCCAGCTCGACATCAAACACCGCGGCACCACGACGCCTTCCGACCAGACGCTCTCCGTCTTCCGCTTCGCTACCTCCGCGGTCGACCACTTCCCGCTCGCCAACTACCGCCTGCGCGTCTTCAACATCGAAGAGACGGCGCTCGCCGTCGCGCTTCCCGACCCGCACACGCACGACAGCCTCGACGTCGTCGAGGTCTGGTCCGCCCAGGTCGACTGGACGTTCGAGCTCTCGTCGCCGTTCGCCTCGTCGCTCGCGCAGCCGTGGATCAGGAGCACGAGCTACCCGCGCTGCGTCCAGCTCGTCTTCACCTCGCCTTGCTCTCGCACGGCAGCCGACAAGGAGCACCTCAAGAGGGACCGCAAGGGCAAGGGCAAGGGCAAGGGCAAGGAGCGCGCCATCGACCCGCTGAGCGAATGGACCCTCGTCGAGGACGTAGGCGCGCAGGAGATGCACCTCGAGCTTTCCTACCTGCGCTACGACTTCGCCTCCGCCTCGGCACCTCCCTCCTTCCTCGTCCTCGTCGCGCGCGCGCTCGTCCCGCTCGTCTGGCTCGCGCTCCGCTTCTTCAGTCTCGCGGACCGCGTCTCGCCGTTCAGCGAGTGGCGCGAGCCGTACCGCCGCGCGAGGGCCAAAAGGCGCCGCGAGCGCTTCTACGAGCGCACGGCAGAGCAGCGCGGGGCGCTGCACGACCAGTGGTTCAGGGACGAGGAGGAGCGGCGTCTTGCGGACGAGAAGAGTCAGACGAACCAGCAAAAGCAGATTCGCTATGCGACCTGGATGCAGCCGTTCCCGGACTACCCTCAGCACCTCGAATACCGCTCGCCGACGGTCTCGCCGCCTTCAAGCAGCGACTCGGGCTCGTCCGCCACGTGCACGGGCGCCGACCTCCCTCTCCCGTCGACCTCGGCGTTGAGCCGCCTCTGCGCGCCTTTCCGCACGGCCCAGCTCTGGGCTCACGGTGTCGTGCAGGACGTCGCTGCCGTCTTGTTCGTCATCCATCGCGCGATCTACTTCGTGTGCGAGCTCATTGAGGGCGGATGGAGCGTGGCGGTCGCGACGGTCTTTGGCGAACGCGGCGAGGAGGCGAGGGGCAGGGGAACGAAGAGGCGCGGGACGGGTGGGGAGAAGAGTGGAGCGGGGGAGAAGAAGAGGCGCGTCGAAACGGAAGAAGGCGAGGAGGAGGAAGGGAGGGAGGGGTCGGTCAGGAGCGCCCTGAGCGGAAGGAACGGGTACGTCCTGCGTTTGGCATCTCCTGCTCTATGGATCCATCGCTCACGTTGCGTGGGGCCTAGCTCCCATAGCTCGCACGGCTCGCTGCGCAAGCGCGTGTCCTTCTCGTCGACCGAGCCGCAGGTGATCGCGTCGTCTTCGGCCGGCGCCTCGCCGCCCTCCTCGGGAACGGTCACGCCGATTGCGTCTCGCACGCCGCCGACGGTCACGAATTCGCCCTCGTCCGTCGACCCCGCTCTCGTCGCCGCACACGACCGCTCTGCGCGCCTCGCGGCGCAGATCGGCCAGGCGTGGACCGCGAGCGAGAGTGGTGGTTGGAAGATCGTGCACGCCGCTGAAGAGGACTGGGAGACCGCGTTGAGGAGGAGCTTGGCGGTCACGGCGCAGGAGCCGCAGAAGGCGGCGGCAGAGGAGGAAGGCCAGGTTGAGAAGGCCGCGCAGGAGCCGGTCGGCGAGGGCCCGCTCGACGTCGCTGCGATCCGCGCTAAAGTGCTCTCTTCGCTCCAGCAGGAGCGCGGCGACGGTCTGGCCGCGGTGCAGCAGCAGCAGTACCGCGAAGCCAGCGTCGCGGCCGCGCGCGTAGGTCAGGAGCTGCGCGGGGACGAGCACGAGCTCCGCCAGCTGAACAAGCTCGACGTCGAGCGCGAGCAGCGCGTCATGGCGGACGTCAAGCAGGCGTACCTCGAGGACAAGCAGGCGGAGCAGGAGATCGAAGCGGCTGAGGGGACGCCTCTCGCGCGCCCCGCAAGGGCGCCTGCCAGTCTGCTGAGCGCTGTGCCGCCGCGCCTCGCCGGCGAAGGCGCGGAGTACGATTCGTCGAGCGCGACGCCCATCGCGGGAGGATCGAGCGGCGCACTCTCGCCCTTCTCGGCGCTCTCGTCCGGCCCGCTCGCCTCGACGTCGGGACCCCCGCAGCACATGCATGAGCGCCACCGCGATTCGCACGGAGCACCGTCGCAGGCTGCGACGCTCGCGGCCAAGCTGCACACGCTCGAGCCGGGCCAACGCCGTCCGAGGGCTGAAGGGCTCGACACGCCGTTCGATACGCCGCAGTCGCTCGCAGACCAGCACGAGCATCTGCCGCAGGCCGAGTCGCAGCGGGTCTACGCGAGCACAGAGCACATGTCTCCGCTCTCGCGCTCGGCGATGGAGTCGGGCGGGCCGCACTGCAAGCCGTCGTGGGAGGTGGCCAACGAGCTCGAACTCGCCGGCTCGACGATGAGCTACTCGTGCGACCCGACGCACCTCGAGGGCAAGGTCCGCTACCAGTCGCAGGTCGAGGCGGCCGGCGGAGTCAGGCCGTTCATCTCGGCGCCGCACAGGCTCGACATTGAGGTCACGACGCCCGAGCCCAGCGGCGAGGTCGGCCTCACGGGCTCCAGCAGGAGCCGCTTGCCCCCCGAGGTGATCGAGCGCGAGCACGAGCGCAAAGAGGCGCAGGTCAAGATGCGCGAGACGGCCAAGGTCGAGCACCATTCGGCGGATCCGCAGACCCCGCAGCAGGTCGAGCACGAGCAGCAGGCCGAAGAGTCGCTTCTTGACCCGCACCTGCGCCCCTCTGTCAGTCGCGGTGCGTCCGAGCCCCTCTCCTCTCCCACCCCTCGCCGCCCGACGTTCGCGCGCACGCGCAAGCTTTCGGACGAAGAGACGGCGGTCCTGATCCGGCGTCACTCGCACCCGAGCGACGCAGACCTGTGGGAGACGTACTCGCCGCCACCTCGTCCGCCGCTGCTTCAGCCGTCGATGACGCCCGAGACGGGGCTGCCGAGCACATACGCGCGCGGAGGAGCGCCGTCGACCGCTTCCGCCCCGCCAGCGACGCCCGCTGCGACGAGCGCGGGGACGAGCGCCCCGCCGCTCAGCGCGAGCGGTTTCTTCGCGCCTGCGTTCCGCCAGCAGTCGAGGAGCCCGCGCAGCCGCGAGCAGGACGAGCTGCGCGCCGGTACGGTGGCTGCGCCTGAAGCTGCGGCGCCGCATTCTGAGCCCCTCGCCGTCGGTGGGCTCGTGGCTGGCGTGCCGGCTTCGCCTGAGGCGGGGACGTCGGCGAGCGCGAGGGTTCCGGGCGATGAGCCGGAGGAGGGCGGCGAGCGCGAGCATGGGCAGGAGCGGCAGGCAGAGGAGCAGGGAGAGACGGAGCAGAGCATGAAGCAGAGTGGGCGCGGGGGAGGCAAGAAGAAGAAGCGGAGCGGGAAGAAGAAGTAGGGTGCGAAGAGGGGAAGGAGAGGATGGGGACGACGGGGGAGGGAATGGCTTGGCTTGTCGAGGAGGATCTCAAGGGTACCTGCCTGCAGCTCTCGATTGCAGTGCCATTCCGCATGCGTACGATTAGGCGCTCCAGAGGAGATCTTGCCAGCGGTGACGACATGACGAGGAGGAGAGCGAGAGGACCGTCGACTGGCCGTGCCGGTCTGACCTGGTTTGCTCGACTTGTGCACAATACTGTACTGCACTCGCCAGCGCAACCGTTCTGCCCAACTGCACGCGACCGGGCGAGAGCCGACCCCACCTTGTCGCCCTTCTGAGATTGTTCCGGCCGAACCCTTCGCTGCCTTGCTTCTCGCCAAGACTGCGCCGAAATCGTACGGTACAGCCAGTGAGCGCACAGCAGCCTAGCAGGAGACGCACAGCTACCCAGCACGAGACTCGCAGCGATCCAGGTGCGTCACGCTCTCTCGCTCTCCCTCTCGTCCTCCGGCCTCGTCGATCTCGCTGACGCTCTCGTGCGACGCGCTGCGCAGCGCCGTTCCTCCCGTCGAGTCTGCCCGCCATTACGCTCCAGTCGCGCCGCTCGTTCAACTCGCTCGCGCCGTCCAGGCCCTCTGCCAACCCCGCCGCGCCCTCGCTCCACATCGACGTGAGCGCCGTCAACTCGGCAGCGTCCCCCTCGCCCAGCGCCTCGGGCAGCAACCGCGGCAAGCCGGGCCTCGCAAGCCACCACCGCACCATGAGCGACCCGGACGCGCGCACGACAGAGGTCACCCAGGCCGAGGGCGCAGACACCTATGGCCGCCTCAACCAGCACCCCAAGCCGGGCCAGGCCGCAGAGTCGGGCTTCCAGGTCGGCGTCAGCGTCGACCGCAACAAGAAATGCCGACGAACGATGGAGGAGTGCGTCCCACTTCACTTCCGTGACTGTAGCTTCCGTGCTCTTGCTCACTCTGTGGCGCATCCGCAGTGCGCACTCGTTCATCTACGACTTTGGTGGCATCCGTGCGTGCTCCAGTGCTTGAGGAAGTGCTGACACCAGGCTGACCGCTCTCCGTTTGCGCAGGTGGACAGGGCTACTTCGCCATTTTTGACGGCCACGCCGGCAAGCACGCCGCCGAGTGGTGCGGCCACCACTTCCACGAGCACCTCCTCGACAACCTGCGCAAAGCGCCCGGCACGGGCGTCCCCGACCTCCTGAACGCGACTTTCCACACCGTCGACGCCAAACTCTCGGAGCTCGCGGCGCAGGACGGCACGCACAGCGGCTGTACGGCCGTGACGTGCTTCTTGCGCCTCGAGGACGATGCTGGCGCACCCGCGGGCGATGCGAGCGGTGTCAACGGCGAAGTCGTCGAGGTCAAGGAGGGCGAGGAGGTCGTTGCCGACAAGGACGCTGCCTTGCGCGCCGCTCGCGACGGCGGTACGCAGCAGATCAACGACGATACGGTCAAGGGGCTCGCAGACCTGCGGCGCGACGGCGAAGCTGCGGGGTCCGGTGCGGCGAGCGGAGTCGGGACAGGCTCGATCGGGAGCTCGGGCGGGAGCGGCGCGAGCGCGAGCGAGGTCAAGAACCGCATCAAGAGCCTCTTGACAGGCAAGTCGGACGAGTTCACCGCGAGCCCCTCGGGCGCGGGCGCTGCCGCGTCGCCGGGCTCGGCGTCGAGCAACCACTCGGGCACGAGCGCCGTCAAGACGCCCGACGTCGAGATTGCCGGGCCGGCCGTGACCAAGCCGGCGGCCAAGCGCACGCTGTACACGGCCAACGTCGGCGACGCGCGCGCCGTTCTCTCGCGCGGGGGCAAGGCCGTCCGCCTCACGTACGACCACAAGGGCTCGGATGCGAAGGAGGCGAAGCGCATCTCGGACGCGGGCGGGTTCGTGCTCAACAACCGCGTCAACGGTGCGTCCTTTGCTTTCCCCGTGTCTCCCGCTCCGGGGCTGGTCGCTGACCCGGCTCGTCCGCAGGCGTGCTCGCCGTAACGCGCTCGCTCGGAGATTCGTCGATGAAAGAGTTTGTGGTTGGCTCGCCCTTTACGACCGAGACGAGCCTCGGGCCGCAGGACGACTTCTTCATTGTCGCTTGCGACGGGGTGAGTCGGCGACCCTCCTCGCTACGCGTTCCTGCTGCAAAGCAGGGGGCTGCAGCTAGATGCTCTTGATTGAACTCACCTCGGGCGGCACACCGTTCGCAGCTGTGGGACGTCTGCTCCGACCAGGAAGCCGTCGACCTCATCAAGGGCGTGCAGGACCCGCAAGAAGCGTCGCAAAGGCTACTCGACCACGCCCTCTCGTGCGTCGCGCCGCTGCCCCTCTCCATGCGACTGGTGTAGCTGACACGTTTTACGGTGACTTTGCGAACCCAGGAACTTCTCGACCGACAACCTGAGTGTCCTCGTCGTTTCGCTGCACGACCAGCCGGGCGCATCGCCCCAGTGATCGGCTTTCCTGATCGTCAGCAGCACCCTCTCGCATTGCCACCACGCTGACCTCCGTTGTCTATATGCCTGCACTTGTGTCTCTACCCGTCCGCCCTGTCGATACCCCTCTCCTCGCCCCTCTCCTGCGTACTGCTCGCTCCAGTCCGTTCCTCTCGCTGTATTGTACCTCTTCCGATGACCCGCTTGCTGGTTGCGGCTCTCGTTCGACGTGGAGCGAAATGACCATCTTTGCGGGACCGTCGCGTGCAGCGCGTGATGCGGCAAGAATAACGGTAGCAGGTGCCGGATCAACCGCGAACGAAGGCCTTGGCCCAGCAGACACAAACGAAGGGGGGATACTGACATGCAGGTATGACTGTCGGTGCGGAGAACGCAGTGACGCAACGAGCGAGTGTGCACAACGAAAGGAAGGAACGTATGGGACGACTCGTAGACGGGCCCGCTTGACGCGAGAAATTCGACTCTTCTACTCATACGTGCGACTCCGTCTTGACGACTTCGTCGTCCCTTCGGCCGCCTTCTGCGTCGGGGAGCGACTGCTCGGCGCCGAGGAGCGGGTTGTGCACGATGAGCGAGAAACCGAGGAGGAGCACCGAGAGGGAGATGCCGGCGATGCACATGAGTTTCTGCAGGATGTTGCCGTAAACGCTCAGTCAATGGGCCTTGCTCGCAACAAAATGGGGCGGGTGGACGGAGAGGCGCGGCAGGCGAAGAGGGAAACGCACCTGGACGTGCTCGTACGCCTCGGTCACGCCTTGGCGGATAGGTGTGCCCCACTGTCCCTCGGGCGTTGTGATGGCGGTCAAGGGCGAGCCGTACCAGAGCTGGACCGCGGTGGCGTTGTTGCCGATGACCTCTTGGATCTTGCCCGGCATGAGTTGCGTCCTGTGGCCGAGTTGATTAGTCTCGTGGGTGGAACTGTTGAAAGAGCGTGCAACGAACCAGATGGCACCCGAGATGGTGTTGCCAAAGGAAGAACCGATGTTGTAGACGGCGAGCTGCAGCGAAAACGGTCAGCAGTAAGTTCTCAGAAGGTCAAGAGAGCCGCAGAGCTCTCGATCGGATCTTGCGCTTTGCGCCTGTCCGAGTCGAGTGCTCGCAGCATGCGCGCCGCGGGTAAGGGACAAGCGCACGTAGGTTGCAAGAAGGATAGACGTGTGCTGGTGACGACCTGCGAGAAACGACGGGCTCAGGTATGCGTCAATGTGCACACAAACGCAAAAGGCTCACCTGCAGTCTGGATAAGTGTCTGCGCACTGTAGGCGAACAGGCCGCCCGCAACACCCAGGACAACTTGGCCAGCGGTGACACCTGGGTAGTCATCCTCTCCGCCGCGGAAGCGAATGAGCAGGCCAAAGGCGATGATCCAGACGCACGCGCCGGCAATGATGACGGGTTTGAGCCGACGAAGGACAAAGCGGACGAAGAAACCCGTGATGACGCCGCAGACGACAGACGCGAACGAGTACACTGCAAGATGCAGACGATCAGGTCCGCGCCATTACAGGCGAGATGCAGCTGGACGCACTTGAGGTGATGCGGGTAGCCGACAGGACCGACTGGTGGAATGCGACGACGAGGACGGTGTAGAGGTAATCGCCCTGTCCGAATGAATCAGTGTCACGGCTCACGAACTGAATCGAACTGGCGACCCAACGAACCTGGATGCCCCACGTTGCGTTGAGGAAGAAAGCAATGCCCAGGCACCCGAGAACGGTACGGGAACGTAGAAGGTGGAAGGGCAAGCAAGGCGCCTTGGCAAACTTGAGCTCCCACACGATGAAGGCGGGCAGCGCAACCACGACGCCGATGACGAGCATCGCGATGTTGTGCGCCTCGCCCCATTTTGAGTTGACGCCGCCAGCCAGCGTGAACGGGAGGAGGATGAGCGAAAGGACGGCGATGAGCTGGAGGTTGCCCTCGGTGAGTCTCGTAAGCGGTCTCTGCTGCAAAGCTGACGCACCAGAATGGCACCAACAAGATCGATCTCCCAGAAGAGATTGACCAGCAAACCCTTGAGGCCGAGCTGCTGGAAAGGCGACGCATACTTGTCCAGCGCGCCGGTGCGCTTCGCGCGGAAGTGCGCCAGAACGAGGGGAATCGCCAGAAGGAAGCACGTGAAGGGGTAGACGGCAGCCCAGATACCGATGCCGACCTGCACAGAAGAAGCTAGGATAAGCGTCGTGACCGGAAGGACAGCAGCGGTCAATTTGCTGGCGAGCTCCGGACAGTCCAAGCCGCTTTTCCCATGAGTCTGCGGCGAGACAGCGGAATCGAGTAGCTGTAAAGGGGCCTCGACGTACCTGCCAGGTCGTGTTGGCCTCGATGGCGGCCGTGACGTTGGCGCCAGCCCTGCAAACGCTTCGAGGTCAGTTTTCGCTTGCCCGGAGGACGAGGGAGGGTGGGAGGACTGGCCAGCAATTTATCAGGAACGGAAGTGCCGCGAGGTATCTTTTTACGGGCGTCGAGAAGTGTCAGTACGCGGTCCCCAGGTGTTAGAGGCGGAAGACGAGGCAGGAGGAGGGCCGGGGGGCGGAGAACGGAGCCGAGACGTACGAGAACAGCAGACGGCTCCTCAAACTCGTCAAGTCCGAGATAATGATCTCCATGAGCAAGATGGCAGCCGAGTAGCCGAACTGTCGAGGCGGGAGGAGCGGGAAGGAGCGGTTTCCGCAATTGAGGTGAAATGTTGTTGATCAGTGCCCGAGCTTGCAGCCGACGTGCTGACAGAGCACGAACCTGGTAGATTACTGCGTGGGATGGTGTGTCAGATGTGCAGTAGACAGATGCGGGAGCGAGGAGGGCGTACCTGCGCCGGCGCAGAACGACTCCATGTTCGTGGAGCACGCCTCGACAATGGTCCCAACGACGTACATGAGGACTGAATAGCCCAATAGCTCAACGCGACCAAAGTAGTCTGCAAGCTTTGAGTATGGTCTGCGGAGGTCACTCGTGTCAGCTCGTCTGTTCTGCTTTAACAAGGCAAAGTTGAATGCCGAGACCGGACGCACGGATAAGATGCTGCCGCAATGATGGCCTTGAGCACATTGACGGTGGCAAGAAGGCTATGGTTGTCGAAGTCGTTGGTCGCATAAGTCTGGAGAGTTCCTCTGCGAGATCGAGAAGGCGTGAAGTCATCGCCTCGTCAGCAACCTTGGCGCAACGCCCGAGAATTGAAGCAGCAACGTACCGCACAGTGGCATCAAGTGAGTAGGCGTAGGCAACGAGAAAGATCGAGAAGAACAGCCATGCGCGCGAGTACGGGCCCATGTGCGCGTTGATCGCCTCGATGCGCGCAACACCCATTGACTGGTCCAGATTGCCTAGGCTGAGCGTTGTTGTCGGCACGAAATCATTGTGAGTCTTCGTCTGCTCCTGATCATTGACCGGGTGCTTCTCCTCATGGTGAGAACCCGCGAGAGTGCTGCCGGCAGGAGACTGCGGCAAGGGCGGTTCGGGCGCAGACATGGCAGACCTCGAGGCGGCTCAACAGCGAGAGCAAGCGATCGAGTGAGGAAGGTTGCGACTAGCGGCAAACAAGCGAGGCAGCAAGAAGAGAGGAAGACTGGGAACGGACGACGACTTTTCGTGGCGGCGCAGCACCCGCCCTCGGGCAGATTAGACAAGACCCTGCCGCGGTCTGCTCCGGCAGGGCGATGCCGACATCATCATGCGAGACACGCGGAGCACCAGCGCGAGACGGAAGCGTTCAAACCTCGCCCGGACGGATCGGGACCTTCTGCATCTCGTTCCTGCCATGCAGAGGCCTTCAAGGACTGACTGTGCTCGCCAGGAAAGCCTTAACTCCCCGCGCAGCTGCACACGAGACTGGCGAGAGAGCATGCGAGAACCATGAGCGACGCTCGGTCACAACCATCACCGAGCTGCGTCTTCGGGCCGCGGCCACCCGAGTTCAGCGGAGGGCAGCGCGCTGCATGCCCGCTGCCGTATCCATCCAGTAGGCCGCGTGAGGCGCTGGCAAGCTTCCAGCCACGCTCGTGAGCGGAGCAATGAAGGTCAGCTGAGCGGCTGAGCAGCAGATGCGCTGAATGCGATTCTTTCGCGGCCCCTTTTGCTATAGTGCAGCTGAATGTTCCAATACTGTCAGTCGAGTGACGCCTGTGCAGTCACTTCCCACTGCCGACGAGAGAACTGCCAAAGACGTCGGTACGCGATTCGTCGGGCCCCGATCGGGCCCTGTGCTTGACGGCCGTATTCGTGACTGACGCAATGCTATCTAGTCCAGCTGCATGGAAGAGACGCTTATTGCGGATCATGCAGCGCAGACCGCTGCTCAGCCATTCGTCATGCATCTTGTGCGGGCACGTTGCTCTCAGACACGCCCGTCGCTTCGCGTAACGTTACAAAGTTGTTGCCATTAGACCGAGAGAGGAACAGGGATAACCAGTATTGAACGAGACAGGCGGAATGTGGGCGGGTGAAGGAAGAAATGGAACATGCAAAGGTGCTTGCTCAACGCAAGCTGTTTACTCAGGCCTGCTGGTCGGCCTTGCCTGACTTAGCCTCCTGGTGGCCACTTTCCGCGCCCGGGAGCGACTGCTCGGCGCCGAGAATAGGGTCGCGCACGATGAGAGCGCAGCCGGCAAGGAGGACGCCGAAGCAGATGCCGACGATGCAGAGGATTTTCTGTTGGCAGCGCCGCAATAGGTCAGCCGGCGAAGAGCAGAGCAGAAAACACGATGGAAGAATGACGCACCTGCACGTGCTGGTACGCCAGAACAACGCCCATGCGCTGGGGCTCGCCCCACTGGCCCTCCGGCGTCAAGATGGCAGTCAACGGCGATCCGTACCAGGCCTGGACGGCGGTCGCGTTGTTGCCAATGTACTCCTCGATCTTGCCGGGCATGAGTTGCGTCCAGATAGCACCCGAGATGCTGTTGCCGAACGAAGAGCCAATGTTGTACGTCGCGAGCTGTTCCGGAGAGGGACCACAGTCAGAGCGCGCTCAATGGATTCAGCAAGATCACAGCACACGCACGTAGCTGGCAAGGAGGATCGAGGTGTGCTGGTGCGAACCTGGGCATCGAGGGGCATCAGCGCGAGCTCGAACACGCGGTCCAGGATGGCGCGAGACTTACCCTCAGTCTGAATGAGCGCCTGCGCCGAGTACGGGAAGAGACCGCCAGCAATGCCGAGAACAACCTGGGCGGCCGTGACACCGGCGTAGGAGTTCTCACCGCCACGGTAGCGGATGAGAAGGCCAAACGCGATGAGGAAGATGGCGACACCGGCGAGGATGATCGGCTTGAGGCGGCGCAAGACGTAGCGCACAAAGAAGCCGGCAAGAGTACCGGTGATGACCGAGGAGAACGAGTACACTGCGGGCGTGGCGGGATGAGCGTTCATTTCCGACGGAACAGAAGAGAGACAGACGAACTCGACGTGATGCGCGTAGCCGACAGCACCGACTGGTGGAAGCCAACAACAAGGACCGTGTAGAGGTAGTCGCCCTGCGAGCAACGGCTGATAGTCAGCATGGCGAATTGGCCGAAAGAGGCGACAAGCGAGCAACACGGTCGCACCTGCATGTACCAGCAGCAGTTGAGCCAGAACGCGATGCCCAAGCAGCCGAGAACGGTGCGCGTCTTCATGAGGTGGAAGGGGAAGCACGGCACGCGAGCGAACTTGAGCTCCCAGACGATGAAGGCGGGCAGCGCAACGACGACGCCGATGACGAGCATCGCAATGTTGTGTGCCTCGCCCCACTTGCTGTTGACGCCACCGGCGAGCGTGAAGGGAAGAAGGATGAGGGCGAGGACCGCAATCATCTGCGGAAAAGGTCGTCGGTTAGGTCTGTGCCGTTTCACAGTCGATCCGCGCTCGCTCGGCACACGAGGGACGTACAAGGATGGCGCCGACCAGGTCAATCTCCCAGAAGATGTTGGAAAGGAGGCCCTTGAAGCCGAGCTGCTTGTAGGGCGAGGCGTACTTGTCGAGAAGGCCAGCGCGCTTGGCGCGGATGTGGGCGAGGACGAGCGGGATCGCGAGGAGGAAGCAGCAGACCGGGTAGACTGCCGCCCAGATACCGATACCCGCCTGCAGAAAGAAGACCGAGGATCAGCATTGTCCCAGAGAGCCGGAACGTGACCGACACCAAACACGTCCCGGAGCTTCGAGCGTGCTCAAGCTCCTCCGCCGGTGTTTCCGGTGCACAGTGTCACGCGCAAGTGATCCATGACGCACCTGCCAGGTCATGTTGGCCACCACGGCGTCCGTGACGTTAGCGCCAGCCCTGCAAACGCTTCGAGGTCAGTTTTCGCTTGCCCGGAGGACGAGGGAGGCGTGGGAGGACTGGCCAGCAATTAATCAGGAAGGGCAAAGCGGGAATGTATCTGTTTAAAAGCGTGCAGAAGTGTCAGTACGCGAACCCGAGTCGGTAGAGGCGAAAGAGGGGGCGGGAGGAGGGTCGGGGGGCGGAGAACGGCGCGCGGACGTACGAGAACAGCAGACGGCTCCTCAGACTCGTCAAGTCCGAAATGATGATTTCCACGAGCAAGATGGCAGCCGAGTAGCCGAACTGCCGAGGCGGGAAGAGTCGGGAAGGAGGAGGATCGGGGAAGCGGAAGGTGATCCAAGCGTCTGGGTCAGCCCAACTACCTGACAGCGTCGGCAGCAACTGTGCGCACCTGGTAGAGTACTGTGGATGCAGACGCGTCAGCAAAGCAGACGGGGACGGAGAGGAGAGGGAGGGACAACGAACCAGCGCCGGCACAGAAAGTCTCCATGTTCTTCGCGCACGCCTCGACGATGGTTCCGACGACGTACATGACGATAGAGAAACCGATCATCTCGACGCGACCGAAGTAGTCGGCGAGCTTGGAGTACGGCCTGCGGACGACGATCAGGTTACTCTCGTCTGCGCTTCATTCGCCAGACAGAGCCGATCGAGGAGACAGGACGTACGGGTACGCAGCAGCGGCGATGATGGACTTGAGGACGTTGACCGTGGCCAGGAGGCTGTGATTGTCGAAACTGTTCGTGGCGTAGCTCTGGAGCGTGCCACTGCGCCGAGTCGAGGCAGGTAAGCATTCATTCGCAGATCTGTTATACATCTTGATGATACGGAGCAACTAAGACGAAGGACACTGGACGCACCGGACGGTAGCATCAAGCGAGTAGGCGTAGGCGACGAGGAAGATCGAGGAGAACAGCCATGCGCGCGAGTACGGGCCCATCTGCGAATTGATGGCTTCGATGCGCGCAACACCCATAGACTTGTCGAACGCTCCTTGAGGGGCTGTCGACTCGTGGAGGTTCTTGTCGTCGTGGATCGAGTGCTTGTCGTCGTTCGAGATGCTCGACTGCGACGGGGAGGGCGCCACGGGAATGTGGGGCGTAGCGGCGGACATCTTGCTGGCCTGCGAGCTCACAGCAAGCACGAGAAGAGGAGGACGAAGTGACCGAGGCAGGAGAGAGAGAGAAAGAGCAGGGGAGAGCGGCGAAGCAGATTTTGAGCGGTCCAAGTCGTGGGCAGAGCGGCCAAACTCGGAATGATCAGACAAGGACCCTTTTCTCGGCAACGAAGCCGCCCGGGATAAGATCTCTGCGCGCGGAGCACCGCGTTGCCACCTCGACGTGATCGCGCGGCCGGCGTCGTCCTCGGAGGTCTAGCGCTAATCCGATGAGCTGCTTGCTCGGCAGGCAGCGTCCATGCATCTAGCGAGTGCATTAGGACCAGATCCGTGCCCCGCCGGTGCTGCCAGCACGCAAGCGAGGAGAAAGAGCGAGGTCGGGCACCGCGCGCCGAGCTTCCAAAAGATGGGAAGCAGCCCTCTCGCGTGGCGGACGACCAACGGAGGAGTGGCGGCGGCGGTCAAGTCGGCCGCCAGACGACGTTCGAGAACGCTGCGCAGGCACAGATACTGCGAATGTCCCGAGCGCAAGCCGCGCAAGACGACGAGGGGAAACAGCGCAACGAGAATTGCGACGAGGAGGTCTCCGAGGGAATCGCCCGGTTCAGGCGAGCAGCAGAGTCCGGTGCAATTCACTTCGGCTGTCAGAAGTCTGCGTGCAAGTTGCATCTCGAAGTTCTGTCCCCTTTGCAGCCGAAGTTGGAGGAAGGAGCGGACCGCGCTGCCGTCAACCCAGCCTGCTGTTCGCGTGGAGAAGCTGCTGCGTCCGTGTTTACAGCATTTCTCGACTGCATGCCGAGCACAGCAGACCTGCGAGTCGTCAAACGGCGAGTCGCACTTGGGGCTCGACGAGGATTACGGAACCCACCTCGTCTGGCGGAGCGCGCGCGGCACAGCACCTTTTTCGCGCCTCAACAAGTGCAGCCAGAGGATACAGGGCGCGTGCCAACTTGTAGCACTAGTCCAGTCGAGCACGCACAGTGAATTCGGGCCCGTTCCGTCTGTGCCCGCATGCAGGAGAGCCCCCGCCAGCCCTGGTGCGGAGTCGCGTCTCGCTCGCCTTGCAACGCGCCGACCGGAAGCGCTCGGATTCACTGTGCGTGCTTGGTAGACCTAGTGCTACAAGCTGGTACTACGCCTGGCCCCTCCGGCTTTACTTGCTGGGGCGCGAAAAAGGGGCGAAGTCGCGCGCGCCGCGCCAGACGAGGTGGTTTCCGTAAGACCATCCTTGATGTCCTGAGCTGTGCGGGCGCTGCCGCGTATCATCTGCGTGCGCCTCTCAGAGGCCTGAATCAACTGTACACGTACAGCTGCGCGTGCCCACCGTACTTGCTGCACTGCTCTACGCCTGCGGGGCCGAGTCGCGTCTTCATCGCTCCGACTTCCAGGGGTCGTCCATCGGCGCCTTGCCGGCACGCGACTCCTTCGGCAGGCTGAGTACGAGTCCGGACAAGAGTGCCTATCGGCTAGCGTGAGCTGTCATGCTCAGCGGGGCTCTCCCCGACGCATGCGGTTGCGTGATGCTGACCCGAACATAGCGCAGCATGAGCGCCGTCTTTGGCTACGGCAGTCTGATCTGGAAGGTGAGTCTGTCGGAGCAGCGTCGGAGCGATTTAGCTCAGGGCCGGATGGGTCGAGTTGACCTTCAGCTCTCTACAGGCTCCGCCTTTCAACCTCGACAGCAAGCCTGGCTATATCAAAGGCTTCGTTCGGCGGTTCGCTCAGAAGTCACACGACCACCGCGGCACGCCGGAGAAGCCAGGGCGAGGTGCGCCGTAGCCAGTCAAGGCTCGAGAGGACCGCAGCACTGCGTTGTTGACCATGTACGCGCACCTGTCCTCGACTGCAGTTGTAACGCTGGTCAAGGAGCAGGATTGGGAAGGGCATCGCACCAACGACCCGCTCGGCTCGCACCATGTCTGGGGCCGGATCTACTATATCCCCTCAGGCCCGCCCGGCGACGAGATCTGGGCCTACCTTGACCACCGGGAGAAAGATGGCTACTCGCTCGTGTCCCTTGACGTGTACAACGTGGACGACCAGGGAAACGAGTTCATCGTCGAGCGAGATGTGCGTTCTTCCCTTGCTTCGCTTTCGTCGAGTCTGCAGAGTTCACACCCGAATGTTCGCCCAAGCAGGTCAAGTGCTACGTTGGCGAGACGCACAACCCGAGTTTCGGCGGCGGTATGCCGATGGAAGAGCTCGCCCAGCTCATTGCGACGACCGTGGGGCCTTCCGGACCGAACAAGGTGTGTCAGTCTCCCGCCTCAGTCTGGGCCCCGCTCACCTCGTTCCTACTCTGCAGGAGTACGTCTACAACCTCGCCACCGCTGTGCGCGAGCTGGACCCGCACTCGGAGGATGCGTATCTAAAGGAGCTCGAGCGCCTCGTCCGCTTTCGAGATCCCGAGCGCAGTGACGACCCGCCGCAAGGACTCTAGAGTAGACTCATCGACAGACACTACAGCAAGTGCAACCATAGAGAAGTACGGCGTGCCTCGCTTGCACCACGCCGCTCGTCCAGTGCTCCACACTCGCTCGCGACCAGCGGTTCTCGCTCACCTGCTTACACACGCCGTGCTGAATGCTGCAGTACTGCAGCCTCGAAGCTACCAGAGGTGTTCTCAGTGCCGCCATGGCGCGCTTGCAAGGGGCCATTTGCTCCTGTCCGCGCAGGGACCTCTCCCGCGGACTTGCCATGCTTGCGTTCCTCGACGTCCTTGCGTATGGTCTGCTCGTCTCTCTGCTCGCCAAAGTCGAAGTGGCCCAGCTATCCACAGGGCACCGCGAAGCTGCACGAGCAACCAGTGCGTACCCGCTCTCCCAACTTCGCTGCTCGATCCGCGTATTGACCCTGTTATGCTCCAACACAGCACGGCCGACCCGATGGCGCCAACCCATCTGCACGTCAAGTTCGGCGCAGGCCGTCCACCACCAATCGCTGCCGGCCTGCCCTTCGCGCACGACGTCGATCCAGCACGCGACCAGTTGCCTGACACGCTCAAGACGGACGTCCAGCGCGAGGGCGTCCTGCGTTACTTGCGCCAGAACTTCCCCGAGGGGTCGTACGTCTTCGATGTCGTGCATGAGCGCGAATCGGACGGCATGTACGCGCTCGTGACGAAGAACTGGGCGCGGAGTGTGGGCGACTCGGTACGAACGCACCGTTTCCCTGCGATTGTCATCGATTTAAGTATTCTTTGCGTGCAGAAACTACACCTCTCACTTTACGTCTATCAGGAAGACTCGCACGTTGCAACCTGGGTGCGCAGTCAGCACTTGTCCCGCTCCGACATAGCTGACCGTCTCACCCTACGTAGCACGCCTACACCGACCGCTCCATCTCCTACTCCCGCGAGGGCGACGAGAACGACCCGCCTCCCGAAGGCGATGACCCGTACAGCACGCCCGAGGCGCTTGCGACGGCCGGGCAGGTCACGTCTCCTGCTCCTCCGCCCGAAAGCGACGACCGACCTCGCTTCGACCGGCCGGCAGCGGCACCTGACTCGGACGAGGAGGGTGTCGAGCCTCCTTTCGAGACGAGCGAGATCTCCAAGCCCGCTGCGCCGTCGCGCTCCAAGCGGGCGAAGAAGGCGGCGAGCGAGGATGAGGCCAAGCCGTCTGCCGCGACAGCCTCGCGCAGCTCACGCAGCTCGCGTTTGACTCGCCGTGCCGTACCGTCCGATGACGAACACAGCACCGCCGGAGGCGACCAAGTCGATCTGTTGAAACCGGCCTACCCGATCGTCAAGTCGAAGCCTATCGGACGCTCGTCCACCCGGGCGAGTGCACCTAGCCCTTCGCCGTCGCCGTCTCCACCGCCGATGAAGCGCTCGTCGCGCTCGGCACGCAGGGCGCGCTCGCCCTCTCCCGAGTCGCCTTCACCACCGCCGACGAAGCTCGAGCGGCAGGATCGCTCCCCTTCACCTGCTGAGCCTCCTTCGCGCTCGTCTCGCCGAGCGAAGCCGGTCCACGAGGAAGAGCCGCGGGAACGCGGTCGCGTACGAGCTTCCGTCAAGGAGGCGCGGAATGCTTCCCACTCGCCGACGCCGGAGAAGCGGACTTCGTCGCGAGCGCGTAGGGCATCGCGAGCGCGCTCGCCCGTCACATCAGTCGATGAGGCAGAGCGAGCCGACTCGCCGCCTCGCCACCATCACCGGGCTCGGGACGTTGTCAGAGACGAGGCAAAGCATGTCAAGCAGGGTGTGCAGGACTTCGAGCGACGACACCGCTCTCCGTCGCGCTCTCCATCTCCGCCGTCACGACCCTCGCCGTCCCGCTCGCTCTCGCCTCCACCTCAGCAGAGGCTGCGATCATCGAGGTCGAGCCGCTCGCTTCGACAGGATCACGACACCAAGGTATCTCGCTCTGCGCGCGGACGGTCTCCGTTGCGCTCGCCGTCCCCTGCGCGCGACGCTCGTCGTTCCCGCTCATCGCCACCGCGCAGCAAGATCACCGCAGTGCCACCGAGCACGAGCGAGCGACGCGGCCGCTCGACCATGCGCTCTTCTCGGCCCGAAGCCGAAGCAGCAGCTCACGAAGAGGACTACGCGCCACAATGGCGCTCTGTCAGTCGCAACTCTCACCGCGACGCCAACAGCTCGGACGAATCGATCGATCCTCGCGACTCGACCGTCGTGCGCGGCGACCGGCGGAACAAGGACCTCGACATCCCGGCAGGTGGCGAAACCACGCTCCTCGACGCCAAGAGGCGGTCCGACTCAAATAGCCGCTCGAGCCGGCGCTCGCATCGCAGCGAGCCGCGCGAGGTGGGATTTGATCCCGATAAAGTGCAGCAGCCGCCGACTGCGCCCCCGCCCAAGCCGACCGCCAAGGATGTCATCGGCGGTCTCTTCAAGAGCGTCCACGGTTTCATCGCCGCAAGGACCGCAGCTATGAGCGGTCAAGACGATGCTCAGCCTGCAGAGGACGACGACGACGTCGCTCGTGCAGCGCGCAAAGCCGAGCGCGCAAAGCGGCGCGAGAAGCGCGCTGCTCGTCGCGCCGCGCGAGACGAAGCCGAGCGACAAGCGGCGCAGACTGCCGCCGAGGAAGAGGAAGAGGAAGAGCGTCGGCGCGAGAAGGAGGAGCGCAAGCGCAAGAAGCGCGCGGAGGAGGACAAGGCAAGGCGCGCTGCCGAAGAGGCGGAGCGCCAGGCTCGCGAGGAGAAGACTCGACGCGCGGCGCCGCCAGCTGAGGCACAGCAGCACGCAGATGCTGCGATGCGCTCGTCTGGGCGTCGTGCAATTTCGCCGACATCTTCTGCTTCCGGCGGTGACTGCAAGGCTCGTCCGCCGCCTCGTCGCGACGAGCCCGACCCGCAGCAAGTTCGTTCGTCGCGCCATCGGCATCACGGCTCCTCGAACGTCGGGTCGCCGTCAGAATTCTCGGAAAGGGACTCTTCCGCTGCAGCGCCGCCTCCGCCTCGTCGCCGGGCCATGTCGGTTTCCAGTCCCGCCACCTCTGCCACGCATGGCTCGAGGCTTGCGATGGACGACTCAACGAGCCGGGAGCCTCATGCCCATCCCTCCGAACAGCGTGGCCGACGCCGTCGCGCAACTTCGGACAGCGAGGAGGAGCAGGAGCGCGCAATGCAGGAACGGCAGCGACGGCAGTCTTCCTCGCGCCGGCCATCTGGGGTTGAGACGGACCTCGAAGGCCGACGTGGATCTCGACGGCAGAAGCCGCTCGACGAGGACTCGGTACGCTCATCTCGCCCACCAACTCTCAGAGCACCTGTCGCAGCGAGCGATTCGGAGGACCAGCCTGCCGCCGCGCCGCCGCGAAGGCGACCGATCACGCCTGCCAGTAGCGACACCGACGCTTCCGACGCACAGGGTCGCCCCTCGTCAAGGGGCAGCGTTCGTAGTGAGTCGGAAGGCGACCTACCGGTGCACCGCTTGGCGAAACTGAATGCAGCCTGTGCGTCGCTCTGCGAATTCTCCGGTCTCAACGGTGCTGACCATTCTACGATCAGACAACTCCACGACCATCTCGCCAACCGAAATCCGCCAGGCGCGCGACGAACAGTTCCGGCGAGGTTTCAGTTCCGTGCCCGCCAGTCCTGCCGTTGCAGCGCCTCCTTCATTCCCATCGCTCGCGAAAGAGCGTCACGGGCTGGGCAAAGTCGTGCACAAAGCCGTCGACGAGATCGAGCACGTTCTGCACGAGGTCGAAGGCGAGGTCAAGCATGTCGTTCACGAGGTCGAGGATCGCCTGCACCATCGACACGGTGGCCCTCCTCGCGACGCACTGTCGCAGGCCTCGTGCCCTGCCACCGGCACTCGTCCTGCCCCGAATCAGCAGCTCTACGGCGCCGAGGGTCATCGTGTGGCCGTTCCGCCGATACCTTCACCCGTCTCGCCCGGCCTTCCTTACGGCAGCATCGGTTTGCACAGCTCGCCACTACGCCCTCAGCCTATCAAGCCCGCTGGTTATCCGCAGCAGCAGGTCTCGCTGCCTCCCCGCGCTCCGCCACCGCCCTCGAGCGCCGGCTATTCGAGCGACGAGGGCGATTTTGCGCACCGATCCAAGCCCGACAAGCGCGACAGGCAGGCGTACGTTGGCAGCGTAAACCGCTCGGCGCCGCCTCCTGTGTCATCTCAACACCGTACACGCCAATCCAACGGTTCTCGCGGCTTCCCTTCCCGTTCCTCCGGGGCAAGCGGCAGACACGAGCGCTCGCCGTCTCCTCCCCCCGCGCGTGCAGCGCCTCCGAACACCACGATTCGTCGCAACGAGTCGTTCAGTCGCACCCGTCCGCCCGAGTCGGACTACTCAATTTCGGACCTATCGCCCTCTGCAACCGAGGACGACCGCACCGATTCGGAAGCCGCCTTCCGCGTCGACCACCATAGCTCGTCCAGTTTTGCGCCTGCTCCGTCGTCTACTGCGGCTGGACGCTACCCGTACGCGAGTGAGGCGGCCTTCGCGCCTTCGCCCTCGTCCGCTTCGTCGTCCCGCCGCCCGCTCGCGATCGACTTCTCCGAGCCCGAGCACTCGAGCGACGACGATCGACGCAGCGCGGCCTTCCGCGTCCCGACACGGCAGGTCGTCAGCAGAGCAGGCTACGCTTCAGGCCGCACAATGGTTTCCAAGCCAGGCGGCGCCAGCCGGACGATGGTCAGCAGCAGCACCTCGGCAGGGCGCGGTCTGCCTGGCTCGCGCGGCTCGCCACAGTTCGTCGACCGGCAGGGTCCCTCAGGCTTCAGCGGGTTCGACGAGCGCGGAGGCGGGAGGCGCAGGGCCTTGGAGCACGAGGTCGGCGGCAGCGGCGGCGGCGGCCATGAGCCGAATGCGCGCGAGCTCGGCAGGACGACTGGCTCGAGCGCTCAGAGGTACGGAAAGTACAATGCGCCTGTGGGAAGGCGGATGGCGCGCCAACTCGGAATGTAGATCTTCCCTGCTCGTCAGACTCTTACGTATAACGCTGTAACTGAACAATGGACTGCTCAACCGGGTGAAGAGAGAAGAAAACCGATTGCAAGAAAGATAGACAACAACGATAAGACAGCCCAGAGAGAAACCTTCTTAGTACATCGCCAGGCCTCGCCCAGTCGCCTGGCCCCGTGGCGAGCGCACCTTGCTCCACTCGTCTTCGACATCGCTAAGCTTAGCCCACCCATCCTCGTCCTCGCTCAGCGTGCTGCTTGCGCCCGCGCTGCGAACCGATGAAGTCGACGACAAGGTCGGGCTCTGCAAGATCCAGCCGCCGATCGACTCGTTCGCAAGCGAGGAGGAGGCCACGGAGGGGATCACGTCCCGCGACTCGTTTTGCGGTGGAGACGGCGACGAGTCGGGCGACGATGAGGCGAAGAGAGTTGAGCTGGAAGCTGTCGCGTCGGAGAATGGGTCCTGCGCGTCGACCTGCACTCCGGTCGGCTCCAGACTATTCGTCTTGCTCGAAGCGGAGACGGGTCCCGGGCTGGACGGCGCCGGAATGAGCGGCTCGGTCCCTGCAGTCGACGGGCTCGATTCGGTCGACGAGCCAGCCGAGCGCGTTTGCTCTCCCACCTTGGGCGTCTCGTCTCCATCGACAATCGAAAATGTCTTGCGCGTCGGCGAGAGTCTCGCCAATGGAACGTCGTCGTCGCTTGCATCGCCGCCGAGCTCGAAGTCGGACGGGACGACGGAGCTCGACTCGCCGAGGACGTGGTGCGACTCCTGGGAGACTGGATAAAGCTGGTAGCGGTCCTGCTCGACGAAGGCATTAGCTTGCTGTGCAGGACGCGTGCGCAAGAGAGGGAGCGAGGAGCGCACCCGCTCGTCGTCGCCGTCGAAGCGGGCAGTCTGGTCCATGATGTGCCGCCGCGCCCTCCTCTTCCTGACGGCGTAGCTGAAGCCGCCTTCGTGCACTTGGGCGCTCGAGGAGCTAGCCTGGGCCGCCACAGGAGCGACGGGAATGAGCTCGCGCCTTCTCCTCCGGTTCGTCCGCTCTCGATCGAGGTCGTCGAGGACGGCGGGCACGACCTCGAGCAGGATGACGGCGACTGCTGCGGCAGCGACGATACCCAGTCCGACGGGCACGGCGTAGATCCAGGGCATCTTCTGCGAGTAGTAGCGAAGAAGCGAGGCGAAGTCGGCAGACGAGGCGGTGCGGGGAGGTGGGGGAAGCTGCGCAAACGGCGTACGAGAGCGAGAGGAGCAGCGTCGCAAGCTGCACTGTGTGCGTCTGCCCTGAATCAACCGCGAGACAGGTGCAAGAGCCGCTTGGAGGAAGTCGGCGAACAGCAACGGCGAGAACTTCATCGCCTCGTCGCCCCTCGGCTCCAACTGGCTCGCTTCCCCCTCGACGCAAAGCCATTCTTGCGCACAGAATGCTGCGTTGCACGCATCTACGCCACGCTGTCGAGGTACTGCCCGAGCTGCTCGAGGATCGCCCGCCGCTCCTCACCCTCGGTCGGCGGCGCGTCCTCCGGCAGGTCCTCGTCGACACCGATGTTGGCGCGGTACTCGTCGAGCACGGCGACGACGTCGCGCAGAGATTTTCCTCGGCGCGAGAGGAGCATCTTCATATGGTCGCGGGCCTGCGAGCAAACGCGAGTCAGCAAGCGGACGAGCAGGTTGGAGGCGGAGAAGGCGCACCCCATCGTCCTCCATGCACACCCAAGCAGCGACATAGTCTGCGAGCTGGAGCGCAAACAACCCGTTCGCGAGCTTTTCGAGGTACAGCTCGTCCTCGTCCATCTCTTGCGCGAGGGCAGGGTCGACGCCCTTGGCGATCCGGCTCTCGAGCTCCTCTCGGATCTCGCACAGCCGGTCGACCTTTTCGTAGTCGCCTTCGACAAACTTGGCGAGAAGGCGCGTGCGCAAGGGCGTGTCGGACGGAAGCGAGGTGAAGAGGGAGGAAAGGATCGAGAGAAGGTGTTCCGTGTCTTCGTGGGTGAGGGCTGTCGCGGCCTTCTTTTTCTTCTTGTCGCCTTCGCCCTGTAGATCACGAAGGTACGCTCATTAATCGCCGTTCCGTGACAAGATCAGGTGAGCCCATAAAAGCACGCACCCGCCCCATGAAGACGCTAAAGAGGGTCTTCAGCCCGAGCGCCTCGACAAAGCGCTCGCACAGCTGAGCACCCTCCCGTCCTTGAAGCGCATGATCGAGCGCCTTGATCGCGCGTGAACGCGACAAGTTCTTGGCCTTGAGCATCAGCACGAGCAGCTCGATGCCCTCCGAGTCGAGGAAGGCGGCCTTGACCGGGTGAACGATCGGCGCGTCGGGGGCTGTGGGTGCGGGCGACGGCGAGGACAGCGCCGAGCAGAGAGCGTCGAAGACGTTCTCCATGTATTCGGTCTCGTCGCCGCTTACGGGGTCACGCTTGCGGTAGACCTGCATGGTGCAGTCCGCGGGTCAGCATGCGCAGCGCGCTCGAAGTCATCGTGGCTGCACGTACCGACAGGACCTTGAGAAGCTGGTCCATCCAGCCGTCCTTGCCGACGCGGTAACTCGCCTCGTTGACCCCATCGACAACCTCGGGCGGCAAGCTGAGCACGAGCGCGAGCATCTCGGCGGCGTAGAAGCGATTTTGCTCGTACTCCACGGGCTTCTTGTCCTCGGCGAGGCGGTCGACGAGGAATTGCAGGAACGAGTTCTTCGAAGAGAGGAAGGGTGCGGCGAGTTGAGGCGTGAGAGAAACGAGGTTCTCGATGAGTCCTGCACAGGACGTCAGTGCAAGCCATTCATCGGTCCTGAGAGGTCAGAGACGCACCGAGAGTGTGGAAGACGCCGTTTCGCTCGCCCTCGTCCTCCTCGTTCAGCCGAGTAAGCTGCGCCACCACCAGGTCCGTCACACCTGCCTCGACAAGGCCATCCAGCAGCGCCTTCATCGCCGCGCGCTTCTTCTCCGCCGCGTCTTCGTCGCCGTCCTCGTCCTCGTCCTCGAGGTCTTCCGGGTCGAGCCATTCCTCCAGCACCTCGACCACAGCGATCGGCACGTCGAGGTTCTCGTGCGAAAGGAGGTCGGCGAGCGTGTTTGGCGTCGAGTTCTCGAGAAGGAGCGGGTACGTCATGGCTGCTGCAGTCGAGAGGAGGAAGAGGCCGCGGATCGCTTCCAGGAGGTCGAACTCCGAGTCGACGAACCTGCACAATCCTTCGGTGAGTTCGGTACTTCCACGCACAGGCGAGATCACGCACTTCTCCGGGTCAGTCGGGAACCGCGTGCGCAAGTCGCGGTTCTTATTGACGGCCTTTTCGAGCGCGAGGAGCTGCTTGCGTACGCTCTGAGGCGTCAAGTCCTCGCCGGGGAGCTGCTGCTCGCCGTCGTCGCGGTCCATGATGTTCAGCACCTGCTTCTGCACGCTGCTCAGCCCTCCGCCGCTGCGAAAGAACCGCAGCAGGTCAGCCTCGCAGCGTGAGGGGGAGATGCGGAAGCACGCACAAGAACCGCCCGTCCTCGTCCTCCTCGGCAAAGTAGTCGGCGTCCTGCCCCGGCGCGAACTCTCCTCGTGCTCCTGCGGCACCGTCATCCTCGTCGTCCGAGCCGTCCTGAATCGAGACAGCGCGGCCTTTGCCCTTCGCGGCAGCTCCCGCCGACGGTGCGTCCGCTCCATTAGGCGCGTCGAGGCGTGCGGACTTGTACGACTCAGGGTCGAGTGTCGGCGCTTCGAGCTTGCGCTTCTGGCCTGCGCCGGCCTTGGGCAAAGGAGGGCGCTGTGGTGGGGGTTGTGAGCGTGGTCAGCGGGGCTCAGTGGGAGGTCAGGGCAGCTCGCACGGACCTTGAAGATGTCGTCAAAGTCCATCACGATCCCGTTACGAGCTCGGCAGCGAAAGTAGCGGGTCGACGGAGCGAGAGGAGCAGTCCCGAAGGTTGACCTCGACCACAGCGGACCGTTTCGACTGTTCGGGCAAAGCCTTGAGCAGGTGTAAGCTGCACTGCTGCAGTACGCTGTGTCAGTGCGCTTTCGGCTCTCCGCATGACGACCGCTCTTCTCCTCGTCCTCATCGCTCAACCCGCTTGTTCACGCCTCGTCTTCGCTCCGACGCGGTCGAACACGAACACCTGAAGCGTACACGTGCTCTGCTGAGCTCTCCTGCTACCTCTGCTCGGTTTTCTGCTTCCCAGTGCGCTGCACGGCTCAGCCCCCTCGACCACTCGGCTGGCTTCGCCTCTCTGCCTCACCGCCACTCGAGCAGTTCGTGCCGTTCGCTCGCTAGGCGCACTGAAAATCAGGTCACCGTGCTCCGAAGCGTGAGCGCGAGGATGAGGCAGCCGTTGCAGGCGGGTTCACCCTCGCGACGGCGGACTACTCAGCTACAAGGGGCAGACGGAAGCACGGACGGGTTAGCTCGGTGGATCCGGCCCAGCGACGAGCGACACAGAGGGGCACGGCATAACGGATGGGTCACAGAATGGAAGACGGCGAGGCGAAGGGGGAGAGGAGACAAGAGGCGAGCGAGACCGGAGCGAGGACGCGGAGAGGCTGCGCCACCAGGACTTGTACGCATCGATCAGCCTCGCGATGGTCCGCAGAGTGCACGAGATGGGCGCACCATCCTCTAGGCCCTGTGTTCGCCGCCACCGCCGCCAGACTTGGGGTGCCAGTTCCAGTGCGAGGGAACCTTCCACGAGCCGGGCCAGCGGCCGAACCAGTAGTGGCACCACTCGCGCGGCGGGACTGCGGGTCGCGACGAAGGCGAGTCAGTCTCGTCTCGAGCGTGGTTCGGGACGAGCGGAAATGAGCGAGAGCGAGGAGCTCTCGCGAGAGACGCACCCCACCACGTGATGCGGATCCAGATGCGGATGAAGACGTCGCTCGGCCGCCAGCCACCCTTCGGCATCCACCCGCGGACAGGCGCCCAGCCGTACGAGCGCCCGAAGTAGGCCCAGCCGGCAGGCGCCCACGAAGGAGGACCGTGACCGTAAGAGTCGAAGGACCAGCCATCGTTGCCTGAGCCTGCGAGCGTGCGATCTCACGGTCAGGCTCAGGTTGCGTGAAAGCGAGCGAGAACGAGGCGCGCCGTTGGGCTGCCAGTCGTGCGGGCAGCGTCCAGGCTTGATGTTGCCGAGCCACCTGCCGCCCTTGCGCCCATGCCCGTCCACGTTGATGTCGATGTCAATGTCGATGTCGACGCGAACCCTGCGGCAGATGCCGCGACCTGCAGTGAGGCGCGAAGGAGGTCAGTCGGGCTGCAGTTAGGAAGGTCGCGCGAGCGAAGGAAACGCACGGTCGCGACGGTAGCCACGCCAGCACCCGCCGTGGCCCTTGTTCGGGTAGCAGCGGCCGCGGTCTACAGCGCTCGAAGCATCGTTAGCTCCGGGGCGAGACGGACGGAAGGAGAGGGGAGCGAAGGGTACGCACAGCGGTGGTAGCGGCGCGGGCAGCCGTCGCGCGTGTCGTCGCCGAAGCGGTCGATCCCGATGTCGATCTCGATGTCGATGTCGACGTCCTTGTGACGGTCCTTGCCGCCGCGGTGCTTGCCCTTGCGGGGGTGGTCGCCGTGTCCGCCGCGCTCCTCGAGGTCGGCGAAGGGTTCGGGCGAGCGCTTGTCGAGCTCGGCGGTGCGGCCAGAGTCGAGCGCGATACCAGGGTCGGGAGAGGCGAGAGCGAGCGAGAGGGAGCCAGCGCCGAGAAGGGCGCAGGCCGAGACGAGACTCGAGAGGAGCATGCCGAGCGAGACTGGGAGGGAGCGTGCGTGCAAGCGAGCGGAAGTGAGTCTCGAGTCTTTGTGGCGCTTGCGACTGCGAGAGAGGGAGAGGGCCGAGTCGAGGCGGAGAAGGGTCGACGAAGGAGAAGGAGGGAGAGAGAGGGTGGGCGGCCGTTGCGCGCGGGTCGTTCGTCCCGCTTGCCCGCAAGCTCAGGGCCGCGTGTCCGCCAAGAGCCGTAGACCCGCGAGTTCGGGGAGGCGAGAGCGTTGGGACGAAAGCGAGAGAGGGTCGAGCGCCAACGGCTCGCTAGGTGGCACAGAGCGACGGGGCGTCCTGCGGACAGCAGCAGCACTGATACAAGCTCTTTACAGCAGAACGCTTGCCTGCGACGAGCGAGGAGCCCCCCAGCAGCGCGCAGCACGAGAAGAGCGAGTTGAGAAGGCCGTTGGCGATGGAGCACAGAATCAGGAAGCTATAGCGAGCAGAAGGCGGGCCAAAGCGATGCAAGTGTCTACGACGACGACGAGAAGACTTCTGTGAGAACGAAGACGCGGGAAAGACGAACAAGAGACCGAGGGGAGGAGGATGGTTCGAGACGCCGCGGGAGGAAACGGCACCTCGACACTCCGCAGAGACGGAGCAAACAGGCGTATGCACCTAGTAGTTCTTGCCGAGGTTCGAGTTGCCGAACGACTCGCCCTCGGAGAGCTTCTTGAGCGTGCCGTCGTCGGCGTCGATCCCGTTGCTCGCAATGTTGGTCGACTTCATCGCGCGGCCGATGCCGCCGTCGACGATCGATGCGGCATTCGAGTCGCCGAAGGCTGCACGTGGCGCCGGGGATGGACGTCAGTGACGAGCGGAGCGGATCAATGTGTGTGACAATCCCGAGACGCACTCTTCTCCTTGTGCTGCGAGTACTTGAAATCCTTGTAGCAGTACGACTGTGTCGAGAAAGATCGCGTCAGACTCGCGCGCATGACTATCTCGCCTGTGTGCTAGTGGATCGCACCTTGTAGTAGTACTCCTCGCCAGTCTCGTCCTTCTTGTACCCGTCCGTAAGGTAGACGCTGCGCGCGAACTCGTCCTTGACGAGCGTCTCGCGCTGGTAGTTGAGCTGGCTGACCTCTGCATGAGGGTGCACGCGTAGTCAGCTGAGACTCCCCTGGATTCACATCGACCTGTTCCTGCTCATCGCGTGCAGGCCGACGTGTCATGCAGTCGGGGCGGACTCACCCTCGGCCTTGTAGAGCTCGACGAGGCAGATCTCCTTCTGCGTGATCTCTGAAAGGGACGGCGTCGACATGGGAGCAGTGCACGGAAAGGAAGGATCGAGGTGCGTCGTCAGTAGGCGAGGCGGACGAGTGCGAGGCGGACGATTGCGAGGCGGAGCGGCGTCAGTGCGTGTCTCTGTCAATAAGGTGGCAGTAGGATGCCGCACGTTCGGTCTCGGCAGTCTGGTCGATGCGAGACGACCCGACGACGTCTCCTCCAAGGCCTGGTAAGTCGAGCGTCGCGGTCAATCATGTCGGAGCAAGAAGCGGAGAGTTCGCGTTGCGGGTCAGGCCGATTGTGAGAGAAAGGGATACCAAAGACGAGGAGCAAGAGCCGCAAGGGTCAGCCGTCTGCGCTCGAAAGGGCGTCGGAGTGGGTCTTTACGCACCTGCCGCCGTGACGAGCACGCCGAGGGCGCAGAGCAGACCGAAGAAGGCGGAGGGGAGCATCGAGTCGGGCGAGGAGAAGAAGAGGCGGGAGGAAGGACGCGAAGCACGGGAGCTGCGCTGCAGGGCAACGAGAGTGAGTAGACTCGCCCCGAACAGCGCTACAACGTACGCACCTTTTCGTCGAGTGTGCTGAGGCAAGAGTGCGAAAGAGGGAAGAGAGCGAGGTGGAAGCGCGGCTCGCAGCGTCGAAGGCTGCGCGCCGAGGAGGGACATCGCTCGAGGTGGGACGGCGTCCCTAGCTCGTCGACAGCAGCAGGAGCACCCAGCTCGAGCTCAGAGATGGCAGCAACAACGTATGTGGTGATTGACAGCCTAAGGTGCGACAATAGCAGACGGCGAAAGGCGAACGAAGTGACGAGGGAGGAAGTGTTACACGGACCGAAACCAGCACGGCTCACATCTCGGCCCACCCGGACGACTCGTCTCCACCGGCGACGAGCCCGAGCAGGAACACGACGATATTGGCGCCGACGCCCATGCTGAACCCGCGGTAGAGCTGCCTGAGCCCGCCGCTCGCGCCCAACCCCGCCGTCGCCAAGTCCTCCTTGTCGTCGTCCGGGCCACCCGGCGGCGCGAACGGCGTCCCCGGCGTCGTGGGGGCAGCCGAGCTCCGTCGCCGCAAGCCGCGGCGCGACCGCCGCGGGATCTTGCCCGTCTCCTCGGTCAGGATGCGGTACACGGCCTCGACGATGCCAGCGTACGGCGCCGGGCGCGTCTCGACGCAGGTGCGCCACGCACGCCCGACGCCGCCTGCGCGCCCGGCGCGGACAAAGGCGGCGCGCGACTGGATCTGGAGGCGCTTGCGCACCGTCTCGATCGGGATGGTGAGGAGTAGGCCGGCGGTGCCGAGGACGAGTTCGGCGAGACCAAAGATGATGGGCGAGGCAGAGGGCTCGATGCGCAGGTAGCGCGAGATGATGAGCGGGGTGGAGAGGTGGAGGAGCGGGCGGACGACGCCCTCGAGGAGCGCGGGGAAGAACAGGTTCGGGTGGAAGTAGGTCGTCCACAGCCCGCCTTCCTCCTCGAGGATTGTCCGCAGCGCATGCAGGGGACCCTTGTACTTGCGGTGCTGCGGCTGCGCGGACTGGACGATGAGGCGTGTCCTGACAAGGTCGAGCGGCGAGAGAGCGAGCGTCGCGAGGGTGTGCGAGACGGTCGTAAAGAGGAGGAGCGGGCCCGGCTTGGGTGAGTAGATGAGCGGAAGAGCGGAGAAGGAAGAGTTGGGCATGAGAGTGAGGGTAAGAGCCGAGAGGAAGAAGGGTTGGATCGTCGTGGTGAGCGAGTCGAGGATGCACGTCGTGAGTTGGCCTGCGCGCGTCCGTCCGTCAGTTCTCCGCACCTGCTACGACACAAGAAGTCGACGCACCCTTCCAGAGACTGGCCCATCCCTCGCCCTTCCACCGCCCGACCGCCTTGATCATGTCCCACACGCCGCCCTGCACGACGATGGGCATGACCCACTCCGGCTTGGTCCCGAGCGCCTCATCCTCGACTCCCGTGCGCTGCAGGTATCCGGACGGCGAGACCGGTCGTGGCGGGAGCTGCGTCGGCGGCTTGAAGGCGGGAGGAGCCGCCTCGCGCAAGTCCTCGAAGTACGCCTCTGCTTCGCCCTCGTCCTCGATCTGCGGCGGGCAAGTCAGCGTCGTGACAGATACAGTGCAGGGTAAGAGCAAGGGAAGCAGCACGCACCTCGACCGACTCCTCGTCGACCTCTCCCGCGAGGTCGGGGTGCCCCAAGAACGGCTCGACGCCCTCCTTCGGGACCCACTGCACCTGCGCGAGCGTCTTGCCCACCTCGAACGGCTGCACCATCGCGACGCCCGTGAAGCTCAGCAGCGAGCTCGTGACAAACGCGCGCAGCATGCCGCCCGCCTGCGTCGCGAGTGTCGCCCCCGCGCCCGCGCCTGCGCCGCCGAGCGGGTCGAGGTCGACCGTCGCCGACTCGTAGCGGTTGACCGAGGGCGGGATGCGCAGGCTCGGCGGGATCGACGTCGTCGCGGCCGAGGCGGACGACGACGACGACGCGGTGGGGGAGGCGCCGAGGCCGGCGGGGCCGCCGGGAGGCGCGGCGGTCCAGTCGTCGAGCGAGGGAGAGACCGAGTACGGCCGCAAGGGGTGCGCGCGCGGCGCTGCAGGCTGCGAGTCCATCGCGGCGCAGTTGGGACGAGCAAGAGAGACGAGCGCGCTATCCTCGGACTCGGCGACTGCACCTGTTGCGGCGCGTGGAAGACGCTGTCATACTCTCTGCAGTGCGTGGGTCGAGCCAGCCAAACGAGCGAGGTCTTCCGAGGCCTCCCTGGCGGACGCTCTCATCACTCAGCGGAACTCGCCGAGGCTGCCAGCAGATGAGATCAGGGTATCGGCAGTACAACGGGGCACACTGCTTGCTATGAGAGCATACAACACGCAGAGTCGAACAGCTGGAGTGGGCGAGGTGGCGCGAGGCCGGGAAGGAGAAGGATGTACAGGGAGGCCGGGGCGACTGGAGGCGGCCATCACAGGAAGTACTGCAGTGAGGTGCTCTTGGCGGGGATCCCTCGTGCGTCTTGCTGTTGGCGGGTGAACAACGTCCACCAGAGCAATGCGTCAGCGGAATCCTCGCGACTCTGGCTCGAACACGATCAAACCGGCGCACCTGAGTTGCGGCGTCAAAGGTCTGGTAGTTTGAATTGAGGTTCTCGTCGAGCTCGAGGATGGACGCGACATTACCGCACCTGTCACCGCCAAGCACGCGTGAGTCAGTCGGCAAACGCCATCGGAGCATGAGTGCCGTCTGCAGGGCAAGCCGAAAGCGGCGGAAACGCACCGGTAGCAGTAATTGGGTGCGCTCCACACGGTGACGATCTTTTCGTCAAACATGAGCTTGTGCCCCTCCATGACGAGCTGGTGCGCGCGCGCAATCAGGTCGAGGTTGTTGGCGTGCACGAACTGCTTGACCACGTCGGCGCCAAAGAGGTAGCCTGCACCGCGCGGTGAGAGACCCCAGCCCTCGATGTCTGTGCGCATGAGACGAACCATCAGCAGCTGAATGCCGGAGCCGAAAATCGCAGACGGCGACGAGCCACAAGGTAAGGCTGTGCCGCAGCTCACCGTCTGGATCGGACCACAGCAGGTCGCACATGGCGCCATCGTGCGGGACCTCTTGTTTTCGGTCAATCAACCGGATCTGCGCGAAGACGCGAAGTCGCGTCAGCGGAGGTTCGGGAGAGCGGCTATGTGGCCTGCGCCTCGAAGAAACATGCCGACATCGTGACTCTCCACTGCACTGCAGACGCACCTGATCCAGACTGTTGACATTCGGGCTCAGTCCACCGTGGACGCAGAAGACGCGTCCGTCAACGACGGCTCCGAGGCTCATGTAGTCGAAGACCTCGCAGCAGTAGCGCCACACGCTCGCGCTCCCGTACTTCTTCATGCACTCGTCGTAGAAGCCGTACACCTGCGTGATCTGGCGCGACTCGTGGTTGCCCCGGATGAGCGTCATGCGGTCCGGGTACCGCACCTTGAGCGCGAGGAGAAGGAGGAACGTCTCGACCGAGTAGAAGCCACGGTCGACGTAATCGCCTGTGCGATCGGAAATCGCTTCAGCCTCGAGCTACCAGCTTCTCTGCGTCTGCTGGGCGGGAGCGAATGCAGACACACCGAGGAACAGATAGTTGGTGTCGGGGCATTGCCCGCCCACGCGAAAGAGCTCGAGGAGGTCCCAGAACTGGCCATGGATGTCGCCGCAGATCTACTTGTGTGCCAGTGAGCGTCAGCAGCTGGCCCCGGCTCGAGGACAAGGACGAGAGAACGCGCCGTGACGGGCGAGTCGATCCACTGGATGTTTGCCTCCTCGACGAGGATTTCGCGGGCCTTAAGGCAGAGCTCCTTGACCTGCTGTTCGGAGATGGGCTGGCTGTCGTTGTGCAAGTGCAGGTCGTGTGAGCGGGGCGTCTTCGAGGGAGACGAGGCGAGGAGGGGACGCACCAGTTCTTGAGCTGCTCGATCTGCCTGCGGGTGGTCCGGTCCCGGTCAGTGCAAGCTCGGTGCGCTCGTCGCTGTGCGTACGGACCGGTCGAGGCTCGAGGCCATGGCGGGTGCGCGGAGAGTCGCAGCGAGAGCCGCGAACCGGCCAACGCTCTCGCCGTCGCCGCACCGCTCGCACCCGCCAGAGACCGCGAGGATGCCGCGCCTGACTCCCACTTCGAGCGTAGGAAACGTACGGCCCTTGCTCCCGCCCCCGCTCGCCCCTTCGTCGCCTCCCGCCAACTTCTCCTCGACTTCATCAGTCCGGCCCGCTGCAACCTCCTACACCGCTGGACAGACCTGGGCCTCTCGTGCATCGTGCTGATCAGCGTCGAAAACGCCCCACAGACCGCTCTCGCGTACGCCCGCGCATGGCGAGGAGTCGATGCAGAGGGCCAGGTGCTCGGGCGACTCGCAACCCGGATAGCCATCGTCCTCATGGGCAAGCACAAGCCCATCTACGATCAAGCTAGTGCGTCTCGCTTCCCAGCTGTCCCTCCACATCCGCCGAGCTGATCTCGGGCCGGGAACAGACGACTGCGGCGACTATGTCGTCGTCAAGAACGCGGCAAAGGTCGCCGTGACGGGCCGCAAGGCCGACCAGAAGATCTACCGCCACCACACCCAGTTCCCCGGCGGGTTGAAGGAGATCCCGTTCAAGGTCATGCTCGAGCGGAATCCCGAAGAGGTGCGCTCCGGCTCTCACACTCTCTCTCGCTCTGCTATGCGTCGCTTGCCTGGCGAGCATGTGCGCTGGCAGTAGACGAAGTTGTACACGCCGTATCACCCTGCTGACCTGCTCTGGCGCACCGCAGATCATCCGACGAGCCGTGTCGGGCATGCTTCCCAAGAACCGCCTGCGAGACAAGCGCCTCGAGCGCCTCCTCATTTTCCCGACCGCCGAGCACCCGTACGAGGCCAACCTCCTGCGCGACCACGTCGAAGAGTTTGGCAAGACGTTCAACAAGGCGCGCAAGCTGGAGCAGCAGGCCGAGCACGTCAAGGATGCCGTTGCGGAGCAGTAGACTGCGGGAGTGACGACGACCCGCATGTACATTACGCATCTTTCCTCGCACTGTTCTGAGAACGCCGAATGCCGGGGAGAGGTGTCGACGCTCGGTCATGTTCTGCGCGGAAGCATCGTCAAATCCTGTCCGCGTTTCACTCGATGTCGCATGCTTTTGGGCGGCACACGCGAGCAGCGTAGAGAAGACAGGGCGGAACACGCAGAGGGGCATCTGACGCGCCTCTGCTTGGAATTTGCACGCCCGCGGGCCCACGAGGATGCCAACGACGGGTCGCGGCGCGTGCGGGTCGTCTTGACCAAACTCTTTGCTCGCTCCTCCCTTGACTGCTGCAGAGCTCTGTAAAGCAGCGCGGACTGCTGCACTCGCGAGATGGCGCCCGCACCGGGCGTGCACGCGTCTCCCGCCTTCTCGTCGTCG
Organism: Rhodotorula paludigena; assembly: GCF_050403205.1. Taxonomy (NCBI): domain Eukaryota; kingdom Fungi; phylum Basidiomycota; class Microbotryomycetes; order Sporidiobolales; family Sporidiobolaceae; genus Rhodotorula; species Rhodotorula paludigena. Next base: position 41,131 of record NW_027481428.1, on the reverse strand, counting down.
CCGCCGTCGTCGTCTCCTCCCGCTTCGCCGACTCCGCATGCTTCCGCTCCCTCCGTCGCAGTCTCGCCGACGCAGGACTATGCGACTCTCGTGCGCTCGATCCAGCGCCGCTCGCACGACCGCCTCGCCGCCGTCTCGCCCTCGGCCTCGCCGTCCCGTGCCGGCCCCTCGCCCTCGTCGCTCGAGGCGGATCTCCGATTGGCGGCAGAGATCGGCCAGACGCTCCTGCAGGAGAAGACGGCGCTGCAGCAGAGACTCGAGGCGAGCGACAGGGCGAATCAGAAGCTGCTCGACCGCCTGAGCGCGTCTGTCAAGGAAGGGGTGCAGCTGCAACGGGTGCGTCTGGCGCAGAATGGCGGTTCAGCTCCGTCCTTACCCTTTCACAGAGTGAGCGAGGCTGATATCACTGACTTACTGTGACGCAGCGCCTCGAGGAGGCCGTCGGCAACCTCGAGCAAGCCGACTCTTCGAATCGCGCGCTCCTCGTCTCGCTCGAAGAGGACCGCAAGACCATCTCGCGCCTCTCGTCCGACTCGGGCAAGCTCGCCATCGCCACTGTGCAGCTCAAGGAGCTCCAGCGCGTGCACGACGACACGCTGCAGGAGCTCGCGAGCGAGCGCCGCCGCGCCGACGGCGCCGAGCGCCAGGCGCGCAAGCTCGTCGAGCGCTCGCGCGACCTCGAGGAGCGCCTCGGCAAGGCGACGCACGATCTCGAGGAGATCCGCCAGGACAAGGTCCTGCGCGCGCGGCGCAGCCTCGACGCGCTCGCCAAGGCGCGCGCAGGCCGGCCCGACGCCATGTCTCCAGCGGGCCCCGACGCGGACGAGGCGCGCGAGAATGCAGAGGCCAAGGAGCTGCTCAAGGTCGTCGAGACGCTCGTGTCGGAGAACCAGCTCCTTCGCAGCGAGAGCATGGAGCTCCAGGGCCTGCTTGAGGCGTCGCGCGAGCGTGAGGAGCTGCATGGCACGGCTGTCGCGCACGAGACGCTTCCCGAAGAGGATGAGTACGAGGACGATTCCGAGCTCGCGAACGCGGACGTGCCGCGTCGAAGGGAGTCTGCAGCGTCGACCTTCTCGAACCAGGTCGCGACGTCCGACTCGGTCGTCTCGCCGTCTGCCTCGCAACCTCTCTCCGACTTTGACCTCGGCAAGCTCCCGCTCTCGCCCGACTTGACCGCCGATACGTCCGTCCACCCCTCGTGGCACCCCTCCGCCTCGACGCGCAGCGCGAGCGCAGGCGGCGCCGACCTCTCGCGCACGTTCAGCCAAAGCTCGTACGGCAGCGAGGATCCCTACGGCCCGACGCGCAAGGTGGGGATCCTGAAGCGTCCGCCGCCCGTTTCGCATTCGAGTACGGGCGCGATTGGAGGGAGGGGCCCGCTTGCTACGAGGGGCCACAGCCGCCGGGCGATGAGCATGGATGTCACAGTTCAGCTGCAGTCGGTGCGTCCATTCTTGAGCCTATGTCGAGCAACGAGTATTTAGTTTCCGCCCATTCAGGCTGGCAAGCCAGGCAGCGCGCCCAACTCGCCCCGGCTCGACTACTTCCCGCATCGCCCAGCTTCGATCTTTAGCAACGCCAGCGAGGACCAGGACTCCGCGTCTGTCTCTTCGCGTCCGCGGCGTCACCACCGTCCGCTCTCTCTCTCTCTCGGCCCGTCCGTCTTCCCGCAAGTCCCGGAGGACGAGAGCCGGCCCGTCTCGCCTTTCACGCGGCAGCCGCCACCCTCTTCGACGCATCGCCGGCGCTCGTCGCAAGGCGGCATCCTCGCGCACTCGGTCTCGGGCGGGTCGAGCGCGTTCGGACTCGCCTCGCCCATGCAGGATGTCCCGTCAGCAGGACCTTCGCGCGCCCGCCGCTCCCGCTCGTCCGACCGCGCGATACCTACGACGACGGACGCAAGCACGCAGACCACGCCTCCCGCGACGCCCCGCCCGCCCCCAGTCGTGCGCGAGCCGGCAGACCCAGCAGAGTTCGGCACGCCGCGGTCGCACTCTGCGCGCAGTGGGACCGGCGGGTCGCCCGCCAGCTTTGCAATCAGCAGCGTCGCTTCGCCGCATGCTGATTCGGAGACGTCTTCGTCGCACGAGCAGCAGCAGCAGCTGGGCGTGTCGGCGGCGGCGAGGCAGCTTGAGCAGCGCACGGCGGCGCTCGGGCAGCTGATTGAGCATGTTGCGAGGCTGCTCGTGAGGGTACAGGCGGCGGACGTTGCGAGCCAGGAGAAGCGGCTGCGGAAACAGAATTTGCCTGGGGATGTGAGGCATACGGCGCAAGCCAACCTGCGAGATCTCGTGCGTGCCCCCTCTTCGACCGGTTCCCGCTTACCTTCTGACGTGCGTGCCCTACAGGTCTCGGACATCGAGCTCGTGCGCGACCGTTTCCGTCGTGTCGTCGAGCTCGAGCGGTCCGCACAGGCACGGGCTCCGTCGCCCAGCACAACAGGCGACTCGTCGCTCGTGACACGGCGAGACTTTGTCTCGCTCGTCAAGCTCTTGCGCGACCTCCTGTTCGAGGCGTCTCGCCTGCGCATGCTCGTCAACCGCGTGCAGCTCGACCCCTCGCTCGCGCACTCGCTGAAGGACCTCGACGTGCCCAGTCCGTTCGACGCCGCCGAGGCGAAGAGCGCCTCCGGAACATCTGGCGGGCTCCTCGCACCCTTATCGAGGCTCTTTGGCGCCGTGGCAGGAGACGATCCCGTCCTGTCGCACCGCGCGAGTTCGGCGCAGCTCCGGCCACCGCCGGGCAAGCGCGGCGGGTCGAGCACTGTCAGTACCGCGACCGTCAATGTCGAATTTGGCAGCGGGCAAGTGCGCCAGGCGGAGCTGCCGTCGAGCGAGCAAGCGTCGCCGCGCAACACGGCAGCTGCTGCTCCGGCCGCCGCTCGTCCTCGCCCCTCGCAGGTTAAGCGCGACTTGTCGTCCATCTTTGCGGGCGCCACGACATCGCGCTCGGGCATCGCGCTCGGTGCTGCTGCGCCAGAGCATTCGGCAGCACCGGCCGGCCGCCTTGCCGCTGCCGTCTCCTACATTCCCTTCGGCCGTCTTCTTGCCTCGTCTTACCGCCCGCCCATGTCTTCTACCACCAACGCCGTGCTTGACTCGCTGCCTCACGCTCCTCCAGCCTCGCGGACCACCGCAGACGGACCATCGGCCGAAGAGCCTACGCTCCTAGAACGGCAGCTACGCCCGCGCGGCCTGTCTGATTCGTCCATCCGCTCGACCTTCCTCGCGCACGACGGCACGATCCGGCCCAATCCGCATCACCGCGTCGTCACGAGCGCCGGCCTCGCGCTCTCCGCCGAACCCGTGCGCGTACCCGTGGTCGTTGCGCCCGCCTCGACGGGCGGCGACAGCTCCGCACTGTCGCTCTCGGTCGCCGCTTCACCCGTCGGGACGCCGAGCGCGACAAACGCGATGGAGGCTCTGCGGCAGCAGCTCGAAGAGGACGGCGCGCTGCCCTCGTCTACGTCGCTCACCTCGGACCCGTCCTCGTCTCTCTCGCGCTCCGTCTCGCGCCGCCCCTCTGCCGCACAGCTGCGCGCCAAAGCCTCCTCCTCGCGACTGCGCGACTCGCTCTCCCCGCCCCCGCCCGTCCCGCCCGTCCCGATCCTCTCGGCCGCGCAGGCGCAAGAAGGCCTCCTCTCGACCTCGAGCGCGACGAGCGAGTCAAGCCTCTCGCTCTCGGTCGGCGCGGCGCCTTCCTCCGCCGCCGCCGCGACAGCGGCTGCGATGCCCATTCGCATCGCGCCGCCTTCGCCTAGATCGACGAGCAAGGGCGAGGGCGCGCCGACTGTGGCGGGCACGGCGCCAGCCCCGGGCGCCGCGGGCTTGCTCGGCAAGGTCGCAAGTACAGCGTTTGGGTCCCTCGCTGCTCAGGCGACGGGCGTCGGGGCAGAGAGCTGGAGGGAGCGCAGTCGGTTGGGCTTGTAAGTTAGTTCGGGTTGGGAGGTTGTCGCCGGATCGTCTCGTCTCGGGTGTTGTGGTCCTCTCTTCCTGTCATCACTTTGCCCTTCTCCCTCGCACGCCCTTCCCTGTAGACCATGTTTGCTTCGCCGTGCCCGTATGACCCTTCTCGACCGTGATACCTCGTGTCGCTCGCCATACCCGCCTTTCGCTCAACGTGTAGATCTCTCATGAACGATGTCGTAACACGGTCCAGGCTGTGAGGAAGATGTGCATCCCACGCAAAGAGTCTATGGCCGCTCCGACTCGCAGCTCAAGGCTCGGCCTTGACCTTTGCCTTCTTGCTCTTCCGCCCTTCCTTTCCCTCCTTGTCCTTCTTGTCCCGCTTCTTGTCCTTCTTCTCCTTCTTGTCGGCCTTCTTCTCGACCTTCTTCACCGGCGGCGGCAGCGGGCTCGGGCTCGGGCTCCTGCTGCTCTCGCTCCCGTCCGAGCCCTCGCCGTCGTCGTCGTCGTCCCCGCTCTCGTCCTCGTTGAACCGCGGCACGGCGTCGCGCCCCGTGCGCGGGATCCCCGTCCCGACGCGGTCGTCGTCGTCCGCGTCGAGCCCCTCGCTGTCGCTCTCGCTCGACGACGCCTCGGCGGGGTCCTCCTGCTCGTCCTCGTCGGACGAGGCGGACGACGCGGCGCCGCGCTTGCGCTTCTTGAGCGACGGCTTGAGCAGCGACGAAGACGGGTTGGTCGGGTGGGCCGACGCGGACGAGGTGAGGGCGGCGCGGGCGGCGGGGGAGAAGGGGTCGGCGAGGAGCGAGCCCGTGCAGGACAGGAGAGAGTTGGTCGTCGTGAGGCTACGGAAGCACCATGCGTCAGTTTCTCCGCAGTAGGAGCACGCGAGGACCGAGAACGCACTCGACGAGAGTGAACTCGAGCCGCCCGTCCTTGCCGCCGAGCGGTTCGCGCGTTGCGCGGTGCACCCACCATCCGCGCTCGGCGTCGTGCCCTTCCTCCTCGACCTCTTCCTCCTTCGCCTCCTCCAATTTCGGCTCCTCAACCTCACCCGCCTCTGCATCCTCACCCTCGACCGACTTTTCCGCGCTGCGCACGACCTCGTCGACGACGCTCTTGAGCGGGACGGCGGCGTTCCTGCGCTCGAGGACGACGGCGGGGACGGGGCAGTCGGGGTCAAAGACCCAGATGTCGCTTGGGACGTGGGACGACGGGATCGAGGCGTTGAAGAGGTTGTGCAGGAGGAGCGAGACGTGCGAGGGAGACGAGAGCGTGAGGGTGCCGACTGCGGGTGAAGGCGATTGAGCACAGAGTGGCAAGGTATGAAGCCAGAACAGGGATAGCGACGCACCCAGCTTCATGCCAATCCGTGGCCGCCAGCCTACACCCTCCCACTCGACGTCTGCAAGCGTGAACCCGCTTCCCGGGATCATCGGCAGCGTCTTGACGCGGATGACCTCGTCATCCTCGTCTTCGGCTCCGGCGCCCGGCTGTGGAGACGAGACGAGCGCTCGCGGGTTTATGGGCGTTAGGTGGTCGAAGGGGTTGGCGGCGGCGGGGAAGGAGGCGGCGGGATGGAGGAAGCGAGGAGTCGGGGTGAAGGAGAGGAGGACGGCGCGGATCGGCGGGAGGTACCTGCAGAGGTCGTCCTGGTGTCAGTATGGATGCACTGGACGGCACACGGCCTCGTCAGACGCGAGGAGCGAGGCGCACCGCATGACCCAGCCTGCGAGGACCTCACGGACGCCGTCCATGCCGCCGTCTGCGGCGGGGATGGGGTTGTCGCCGCGCGAGGCAAAGACGGGTGCGATGGGGATGCGCATGGTGGCCTTGAAGGCGATGAACTGGGCGTCGCCGTCGGGTGCGCCCTGAGCATGCGCGACCGAGCGGAGACGGAGCGAGCCGGCGGCGGTGGACGCGGCCATGGCTGGGGAGCGCGGGGCGGGTAGAGTGTGGGCACGTGCACGCTCTGGACACGCTCTCGCACGCGCACGGCGAGAGGACGGGGCGGGGCGAGGGCGAGGCGGTGCCCAAGCTCTTTCGCTCGCTCGCTCGCCGCTTCCCCGCCCGCCGCTGTCTCGCGTCGCCGCTCGCCTAGCCAGGCACGCCCGCACTCCAGAGCCCGCCGTACAGCCATGAGCGGGAACCGCCCCGAACACATCGCCCCGCCCGAAGTCGTCCGTCTCGCTCCCGCGCTCTCCGCATCCTCATCAGTTCGCAACTCGAGCTGACTCTCTCGTCCCTCTGCCCTGCACGCAGTTCTACAATGCAGACGAGGCAGGCAAGTACACCGCAAACACCCGCGTCCAGGCCATCCAGGCAGAGATGACCTACCGCTGCCTCGAGCTCCTCGACCTGTCCGTCCAACTCGCCTCGTCCTCGCACCTAACGAGTCGCACTGACGCCTCGGCACGTGCAGGCCGTGCTCGAGCATGGACGAGGACATGCCCCGGTCGAGCTACCTCCTCGACATCGGCGCAGGGAGCGGGCTCAGCGGCGAGATCCTCACGGAAGAGGGCCATCAGTGGGTCGGCATGGACATCTCGGGCGGCATGCTCGGTGCGTCAGCTTGCTTTGTTGGACATCACGTCGGTCTTCAGCGGAAGGACGGCGTGTCGACGTTCTAGACAGAGAAAGCTGACCCGCTCGCTCTCCCGCAGAGGTTGCCCTCGAGCGCGAAACGGAAGGCGACCTGATGCTCGCCGACATCGGTCAGGGCATCCCCTTCCGTCCCTCGTCTTTCGACGGCGCCATCTCGTGCGTCCCTGGCCGTTCCTCCCTCACTGCGCCCCGCTGACCCCGCTTCTTCACTTCACAGCGTCTCGGTCCTGCAATGGCTGTGCAACGCCGACTCGACGGCGCACTCGCCCGCGGCGCGCCTCCTGCGCTTCTTCACCGACCTCTTTGGCTCGCTGCGCAAGGGCTCGCGCGCAGTGTTCCAGTTCTACCCCGAGAGCGACGAGCAGGTCACGTTCATCATGCAGCAGGCGACCAAGGCGGGCTTTGGCGGCGGACTCTGCGTCGACTACGTGCGTCGACGTTTCACCTGTGGCGAGGTCGCCGCGGTGCGAGACATGCAATCGTGCTGACCCTTCGCGCGCTCGCTCGCACAGCCCAACTCGAGCAAGAAGAAGAAGTTCTACCTGATCCTCTTTGCCGGCCAGCCCATCGTCGGCGGCAAGCCGCAGCCCATCGCCGTCCCCGAAGGCCTGCGCGATGAGCACGATGGCGCGGGCACGGTCGCGTACGAGAAGAAGCGCGCCGACGCCGACCTGCGCAAAAAGTTCCGCCGCGGCGGCAAGGGAAAGGGCAAGAAGGGCGCAATGAAGGAGCAGACCAAGGAGTATGTCATGCGCAAGAAGGAGCTGTACCGCCAGCGCGGCAAGGAGGGCGTCCCGCGAGACTCCAAGTGCGTTTCGCTTTCACTCAGCCAGGTCGCGCTCGCTTCTCTTGAGGCGGTTTTCGAAAGGCTCGAGCTGATCCTCATGGCACAGATACACCGCGCGCTCTCGCAAGCCGCGATTCTGAGCTGCTCCCCCTCACCCGCTGTCTCGCCTCTTTGCATCTCCCTGTCGTTCCTTCACGTCCCTTGCCTCTTGTTTTGTTGTATCCGCCTACTACGCAACGCCGTCGGTTTCTTTCTGCCCGCTCCTCGTCACACTCGGGCCGCGTGTCGTGTCTCTCGAGAACCGCTCCTCAGCGCGAGCCCTGAAGCCGACGGTCGGAAACGAGAGAAACGTCTACATGCAGTGGGGAAGGGGGAGCAGCCGCACACGAGCGTGCTGCCGCGGTACAGATCGCGGAAGGTGCCCAGGGTGGACGAACGAGGACGGTATGCAAGAGAGAGAGGACAGACAGGGAGGGAGGCACGGAGCACGAGGCGGTATTACGGTAGGAGCGGGGGTAGTGTCTGTCTCGAAATGTACGGGAGAGAAAGCGGAATCTACAGTCGGAGAGAAAGCCTGGACTGATGTAACCGAGACGAGAGGGAGAGGGTATCGTGTGCGCACGGAGGGACGAGGGGAATGCCGAAGATGCACAAGGCAGCGTCTAAGCGCCGACCTTGGCAACGACGGTTGGTGGCGGGTTGCCCTGCGCGTGCGAAGCCGCTTGCGCGGGGAGAGGAGGGACGAGCTGGAATCGGCCGCCGACCTTGGTGAGGAGGTAGGCCTCCCACGACGAGATGAGGTACTGCATGCATCCGTGGAACGATCAGCACTTGACTCAGGTCGACAGGAGCGAGGCCAAACGGAGAGGGGAAGCGACGAGACGCACGTTCGCAATGCCCGAGTACCAGAACGAAGTCCACGCGAACAGGCTCGACGTCTCCTTGGCGACCTTGCCCCAGTCCTGCTCCATCTCGGCGCGAAGATCGAGCAGCGCCTTGGTCCGGTCGGTAAGGATGGCGGCCGCGCCCCACTTCGTCGCCTCGATCATCTCACGGCGAGAGTTGACCGTCCTGCAACTCGCTCTGCGTCAACTCGGAACGAACATGAAGGAGAGAGAAGAGAGTGGCGCACCAGACGGTCAAGTCCTTGCCAGCCTTGCGGCAGTCCTCGCGGAAGGCCGCGCCGTCGGCGTTGACCATCGACTGGAACGACATGGACATGGTGCCGACATCGTTCCAGAAGTACTTGCGGGCGAGCGACGGGCTCATGCCAATGTGGCCGCGGCGGCAGTAGGGGAGGAGGCGGCGTGCGGGCTCGATGAATTTGGGGTGCCACAAACCGAGGACTGCGGAAACGAATGTGAGTCGGAGGAGGTCTCGCCGGGACAGGAAGGACCACGCACGGAGTCGCGGTGCAAGCTTCGTCTGCCAGCTCTCGTGCTTCTCCACCAACGCGCGCATGATCGTGAAAAGGCGTTCAGGCTCGTTGTCGACCTTGATGTCGATGTTGAGGAGGACGTGCTGGTTGGCCGGCTGCATGAGGAGGTCGAGCGTCTCGCGCAGCAGCGGAATCTTCTGATGCGGCTCCTCGATGGTTCGCAGCTGGTCCAGCTGGCCGTGATACCGCATCTCGGCGATCGCGCCCGTCCCGTTCATCGTGCGGTCTGCGAGCAGCGAACGTCAGGGCCCACTCTTCTTCGCATCTCGCCGTCCTCACGCACCGACTCGGGGGTCATGAAAGGTCCTGCAAATGATCGCGAAGGTTAGCTGCAGCTCGACGAGGGCAAGGGTCAGCGTTGGACGTACACAATCTCGTCGTCAAGCGTAACGTGCACATCTGCGTGTCGCAAACGCGCGTCAGCTTCACGTTCTCGACGCATTATTGAAGCTGTGAGAGCCGCCCGGTCGACGCAACGGCAGGACGTCAAGTCGCCGCGGCGGCACTTGACTCGCACCTCCCTTGCATCGGCGCAACCGCAACCATTCGTCCCACGGCATCCAGTAGCATCGCTGAGCTCCGTACAGCACGGCAGACGCGGTGGGACACGCCCGCGACGCCTCCGTTGCGCGATTCCGCAAATAGGGCCACCGCCGGAATAAGCTCGACTGACCCGTCTCGATGCCCTCTGCGCCGTCTCGGATGGCGGCCGCAAAGCTTGCGATAGTGTTTTCCGGAAAGGCGGCGGAAGCCTGTGGTGCGCAAGAAACGAGGGGATGGTCACGCCTCCGCTCGGCGTCGGCCGCTCGGATGCGGGAGGGAACGCACGCCGCGGTGGCCCCAGCAGGCGGGCGCGTAGTCAAAACTGTCCTTGTTGCGCTCGAGCGCGGGCTTGACGGGTGCGGGTGCGGGCGCGGGCGCAGCCATGGTGGTCCTGCGAATGCGGCGAGGGAGGAACGTGCGGCGACAAGGAGGCGGTGCGGGGGATAAGCCGAAGCAGCGAGTGCGGCGGGCGAGGGGCGGCAGCAGGCGCGGGCGGAGGAGGGCAGCGGGTGCGAGGGAAAGAGACGCCGTGCCGGGCTGCAGTCGACGTGGTCAGCGGCGTGTGAGGGAGGAGAGAAGCGCGGTTTCGCAGAGGGCGGCCGACCCCGGACACGCCATGTCCGAGCTGCCGCGCACGCCGCCACAGACGGGGATGGCGGGTACTCACTTGCTCGTGGGTGTCAACGGAAGTAGTCGATGGGGATTGCGCGAGCGGTCGAAGCACGAGAGGCGAGCGAGCGTGCTAGAGGCAATATAAAGGGCGACCGGGCGAAACCACGATGGGCCGTAGCCGGACGACGAGATTCCTTCTCGGTTGACTCGCACTGGCGCGTCTTTCAAGCGCGGGAAGCAGCACAACTCTCCGTGCTCGTGGTGCACCAGGTGAGCGCTGGCCCAGCTACGCCACTCAGGAGACTTGCGCGGGCACGTGGGCTGTGGCACGTTCCGCGTCGACCCGTGAATGGCGCGCGTTTACACGGCATCGCTGACCCTCTTCCTGGAATGAGTGTCGCATTGCAGCGGAAACGAAACGTGGACGGAGAGCGGGGTTGTACAGCAGGCAGACGGGAGCGGAAGACCGAGCCGGACAAGGGGCGACAGAGGACGGCGTACACGGCACAAACGCAGGCGTATTAGGGCATGGTAGAGATGCCAATGTTGGAAGTTGTACAGGCGGCCAAGCAAGGTCGGAATGGGATGTGTCGAAATGGAGTGGGCGGGCACGAGAAGCGAAGCGCTCAGTGGCCATCCCAGGTGCGCACGATCGAGTCGCGTGTGGGCGCTGTGGGAAGAATAGGTCAGTGTTGCTCGGTGTTGATGCTGAGATCGTGCGGTCGACGCTGCAGTCGTCGAACGGCGACACGAACGAGGTGAGCAATGTCTGAAGCACCTTTGAGCTTCTTCTTCTCCTCGACAAAGACGTTCTCCGGGAGCGTCACAATCTACGCGAGTGCAGATCAACGTCAGCACTCTGCCACAAGTAAGCACTAGCCAGGCCGCGACCATCTGCGATGACACCGCGCATACGAAGCGAGCAGGAGCGACGCACAATCTCGCGGTCACCGCCGAACTTGAAGTTGTCGGCAACGACGTCGTCCGAGAAGCGGCGCAGCGTATAGTTGTGGATGTTGCCGGCCTTGACCTGGCGGAAGTTCCACGCGACGATGAATGGGCCGGTCGACGTGACAATCGTCTTTTCGGGCTCGCCCGTCAACGCGGCGTTGAACCTGCGAGCCGTACATCTTGACGTCAGCATACTGGCTGAGCAAGCGGGGGCATGAAGGGAGGAGCGAGGACGCACTTGGCCGGGGTGAAGCTGACGCCGTCGCCGCCCTGGACCTCCTGCATGTGCGCGACATGCTCTGGCTTGAGCGTGAGGCGCCGCGGCGTAGGCTTTGCCGCTGCCGGGAACGCGCGGTCGAACCCGCTCTGGCCGGCGTACTTGGACCCGCTCGACTCGGGGATGAGCGTGTCGATCAGGAGGAGGTACGTCTTGCACGTCGCGAGGACCCAGCGCCCGTCGGCCGACACGTCGATGCCGAGGATGGCGTCTCCGAGGGCGGGGAGCGCCGTCTTGGCAATCTTGCCGAGCTTGTCAAACAGCCGGATGTCGCCCTTCTGGCTCGCGACGGCGAGCTTGCCCGACTCGGTCGTCGCCGCCGCGCTGAAGTCGGCCTTGGTCGCGTACTGCTTGAACTCGGACTCGACGAGCTTGCTGCCGCCGAGGCGCGGGTCGATGCGGAACAGGCCGTTGCGCGAGTGGCCGATAAAGGTCTGCTGCTGCGTCGTCTGCGCGAACTTCGAGTCGGGCAGGAAGTTGGACACGGCAAAGTCGTCCGACACCTTGTACTCGTCGACGACCTTGCCCGTCTCGAGATCAAGTCGGTACAGTGAGCCAGGCGCGAGCGGGTTCTGCAAGATCATCGACGTGTCTGTGCAGAGGGATAGTCACTCGAGTACAATCAGTGGCCGTTCGACGAACCGCAGCGACCGATCGTCAGGTCCCCCACGCACCTTGGTTGTGCAGCATGACCGTGCCCGGCGCAAAGTTCTTGTTGTTCGGCCCGCCGGCGATGTTGACGATGCTCGTTACGAACTTAAGCTGCGACGCCGCACGGGAGCACGTCAGTTCCGCTCGCGACTGCGACTGCACTGGAGTAACTGCACGCACCTTCTTGCCGCCCTCGCGCTGCTGCTTGAAGACGCCAATCATGTCGCCCTGCACCACGAACGAGAGGTCGTCCTTGTAGCCGACGGCGAGCTGGCTGTTCTTGGCGCGGCGCTTCTCGCCAATCGCGAGCTGCTTGGGTTGTTTCTTCGAGAAGGCCGCACGGCCGGCTGAGGGTGCGCGGCGGTCGTCGTCTGCGGTCGCGGTTCAGCGTGAGTTTCGTGCTGTACTCTCTGACTGACCCTCGCAGCTCGGATGCAGAGGAAAGCTGCACCCGAGCGGAGGTTCAAAACGAGACGCACCGGAATCCTCGTCCTCTTCGTCGCTGTCCCGCGTCGGCTCCGGCTCGCTCTCCTCCTCCTCGTCCAGCTCTTGCGCGACCTCGCGCTCCTCCTCCTCCCTCTCCCTCTCCTCTCGCTCCCGCTCGTCCTCGTCAATCCCCTCGGCGTCCCACATCTCGTCGTCCTCCTCGAGCCACGCCTTGCGCGCGTACTCCTGCTCCGGGCCCTGGAGGCGCTTCCACGCGCCGGCGCCGTGCTTGTCCTCGAACAGCGCGCGACTGACGGCCTCCTGCAGCGCCGAAAAGGCCTCGTCCTGCTCGAGGCGGAGCAGCCACGTGAACGTCTGCGGGCCCTCGCTCCCATCCGACGATGCCGCCGTGGTGTAGTTGAAGACCATGGCCTTTTCGCGCTCGGCGAAATTGACCGTCGTGTCGGCCGTCACGGCCTGCGACACCCACACGTCGCCCTCGTTGTCGGCATTGGCGACGACGAGCCAGTGTCCCCCTCCGCTGTCCTTCTGCAGCGCGTACAATCCCGCACGCACGGCCGCGTCCTGCTGCATGAAGAGGCCCGTCGCGCGGTCGTACAGGTGCAGCGACGCGAGCACCGTGATGACGGGCGTCGGCTCGCCCGACGGGGCGGGCGGCGCGGGCGGCGCGCGGAGCGAGGGCGCGTGCGGGTCGTCGACGGGCACAGGGGGCGCCGCCTTGCCCTTGCCCTTGCCCTTTCTCGGAGAGGGGCTCGGCTTGGACGACGACGACGAAGAGAGAGTCGCCTTCTGCATGAGCTGCTGCGCGAGCTCGTCCCCGCTGTCGTCGTCGCCCTCGCCCTCGCCCGCACTCGCCGCTTCGGCAAACGCGTCCTCCTCGTCCGAGTCGGGCAGCGTCGTCGGGCGACTCGGCGCCGCGTCGCGCTCGTCATCCGAGTCGGGCGAGGTCGCGCGGAAGAGGGGCGCTCGCGGCTCGGCGGCGTGTGGCGGTGCGGCGCGAGAAGGGGTCGCTTGCGTCGAGGAGGCGGCGGATTGGGGCGGGAGAGAGGGATAGAGAGGAGCTGCGGGGGCGGGAGCGGGAGCGCGCCTGCGAAATTGGCGAGGGGAGAGGTAAGCTCCGGCACCGTCAGCAGCGAGCGAGAGAGAGCGCGCAACGCACTCGACCTTGAAGTCGTCTTCGAGGGTGCGCTCTGCCTCGCGCGCCTCGCGGTCGTCGGCGGGCCATTCCTGCGAGTGCTTGCGCTCCCACATGCAGCGCCAGCAGAGGCGCTCAAAGTCGCGCGCCTGCTGCTCGGTGACGGTGCCGTCGCTCGGGAGGACAAACTCGAACTCGTCGTCGGGGCCGTCGCCGTCGGGGTCGAGCCAGGTGAACGAGATGGCGTGGTGGGGCGGCGCGGAAGCGGACGCGGAGGGTGAGGGCAGGGCGGCGGCAGTCGAGGTCGAGGTCGAAGGGGTCGGAGCGCTGCTGGCGGGGTCGAGGGCGGGGCCGAGGGAGAGGAAGAGCGAGGCGTCGAGGAGGAAGGAGCGCTCGTCGGCCGACTCTGCGTCCTCGTCGAGGAGCTGCTCCTCGCCCTCCTGGAAGGCGCGGGTGACGACGAGCTGGTAGGCGTGCGGGTGGGTGGTGCGGCGGACCGAGAGGGTGGCGTCGATGAAGATGCACTCGCGGCTGCCGCGGACCGAGTCGGGGCGGACGAGGAAGAGGCGGCCGCCGTCGAGGGTGGTGAGTTCGGGGGCGGGGCCGGCCTGCCCGCTGATGCCAAAGACTGCGGGAGGTGCGCAGGGGTGAGTGAGCGCGACTGTGTGAGGGCAAGAGAGCAGAGGCTACGCACGGCGGTTGACCTGTGTGCGGGTGAGTGAGGGGCCAGGCAAGGTGAGTTGGGTGAGGAGGGGTGGTGCCGTGGAGGGGAGGGGAGAAGCGGGCGCACGAGGAACATGGCTTGGGAGGTGTGCTGCCTGCTGGCTCAGACCACGGCCACACCCACTCGAGGCACTACGGCGCGGCGACAGACAAGGAGGAGAGCCAGGCTGCGTCGCCCCCGCCTCTCGTCGCTCGCCGACCGTCGGCGCCGCTTGACCGCCCGCTCCTCTCGCGTGCCCGGCCTCGCGGGCCATGGCGCACTCGCGCGCAAAGTCGTCCGCACTGGACCAGCACCGCCTCGCAGAGTGGAACCAGCGCAAGTGGCACGTCCACCTCTCGCTCGCCCCCTCCGCCCGTGTTGATTGACCGCACGCACGCGCCCCTCGCCCTCGCTCGTCTGCGCCCGAGCTACGCGCTCGAGACGACCGATCCGAGGCTGGACAGCGCCGCCGGCGTCCCAGCAGCCCTGCCAGCGCCCCGCTTGACCGCGCATGGCTGACCCGCGTCTTGCTTCTCCTCTCCGCCCCACCGCTCCGTCCGTCCGCCGTCGTCACCTGCATCCGCAACTCTGCAGGGTCTGGGTCCCCGACGACGACAAGGGCTACGTCGCAGGCTGGGTCGTCAAAGATGACCCCGACGCCGCGACCAGCACCGTCGCACTCGCGTCGGGCGACGAGGTGCGCTCGGCATCTGCTCACTTCGCTCTGCGTCGCTCTCGAGCCGCTCTCAGCGTTGCGTGTGATCCCCTGACGCCAGTGCACTAGTCGCTGACGCCCCCTGTCGCCGTCGCCAGATGCGCACCGTCGAGACGGACCTCCTCACCCGCGTCAACCCGCCCAACTTTGACGGCGCAGACGACATTGCCGACCTCACCTACCTCAACGAGGCCTCGGTCGTCCACAACCTCCGCCTCCGCTACCAGCGCGGCGACATCTACGTGCGTCGCCCTGACCGCGTCTCGTGCTGCGGCCTGGACGAGAGGAGCGTGCTGACCTGCTTCGGGTACATCACGGCAGACGTACTCCGGCCTGTTCCTCGTCGCTGTCAACCCCTACCGCAGCCTCCCCATCTACTCCCCGGCCGTCATTGAATGTGCGTCGCTCCCCTCTGATTCCGTGCGCGACCGCAGAACCTTCTCAAGCTGACCTGGTCGTGACGGTGCACGAATCAGCGTACAAATCGGCGAGGCGGGACCAGAACCCGCCACATGTGTTCGCCGTCGCCGAGAAGGCGTGGCAGAACATGATGGAGCAGCGCGACCAGAGCCAGAGCGTCCTCGTTACGTGCGTCCCAGTCTTCCTCCGCGCCCTCTTCATCCCCACCGAGTTCGCGCCATTCACGCATCCCGATGTGCAGTGGCGAATCGGGTGCCGGCAAGACGGAGAACACCAAGAAGGTGATCCAGTACCTCGCGGCCATCGCCGCCGACCCGCTCCCGTCCTCGTCGTCCTACGACCTCCTCGCGCGCCAGGCGCACGCAGACGCCTCGCTCGCGCGCACGTCGTCGCGCAAGCAGGTGAACGCAGGGAGGGCGGCGGGCGGGAAGCAGCTCGGGCAGCTCGAGAGGCAGATCCTCGAGGCCAACCCGATCCTCGAGGCGTTTGGCAACGCCCAGACGGTCAAGAACCACAACTCGTCGCGCTTTGTGCGTCTCTTTTCCTTCTCTTGACTCGTCGACTTTCTCTGGCGTTTCGCTGACAGAGAAAGGGGCTGCAACGCAGGGCAAGTTTGTCCGCATCTTTTTCAACAGCGCGGGCGCGATCGCGGGCGCCAACATCGACTGGTACCTGCTCGAGAAGAGCCGCGTCGTCGCGCGCAGCAAGGAGGAGCGCGCCTTCCACGTCTTTTTCCAGCTGTTGAGGGGCGCAGACGCAGACTTGCTTGGTGAGTCGCGGCGAACTGGCTAGTGTCCTGCGTGCAGCGCGAACAGTCAACTGCCGCGCTTGTGCGCTGGGGCCAGAAGTCCCGGAACGCTGACTCGTTGCACTTCAGATGCGTTGCTGCTCGCCGACGAGGCGCGGACTGGCACGACGGCGTTCGAGTACCTCAAGCACTCGCGGCAGGAGGTCGATGGCATGGACGACCGCGAAGAGTGGCGAGCGCTCGCCGTGCGTCTCCCACCTCTCGCCTCGTGCTTGGCTTTCGTGCTCACGCCCTCGTCCACAGCACGCCCTCGACACGGTCGGCTTCTCGTCAGACGAGCAGCTGTCGCTCTTCCGCATCATCGCCACGATCCTGCACCTCGGCCAGCTAACCCTCGCCCTCGCCGGCTCTTCGTCCTCGTCCTCGTCCGTCTCGGCGCACCTCTCGTCGCGCACCGCGCTCGAAAAGGCCGCCTTCCTCCTCGGCGTCCCCGCCGACGCGCTCTCGACCGCGCTCCTCCGCCCGCGCGTCCGCGCCGGCCGCGAGTGGGTCACGCAGGCGCGCTCGCGCGACCAGGTCGTCGCCGAGGTCGGCGCGCTCGCAAAGGCGCTCTACGAGAAGAATTTTGGCGCGCTCGTCGACCGCATCAATACGAGCTTGACGGCGGGGAAGGGCGCGGGCGGCGTCGGAGGAGGAGGAGGCGCAAAGACGTTCATTGGCGTGCTCGATATCGCGGGGTTCGAGATCTTCGAGACGAACGGGTTTGAGCAGCTGTGCATCAATCTCAACAACGAGGTGCGTCGCGCGCGCTCGCCCTCCACCCGGGCAGTTGATTCGCTGACGCGAGTCTCGCTCTTCGCGGGGCGTGCTTCATACAGAAACTCCAGCAGTTCTTCAATCACCACATGTTCGTCCTCGAGCAGGAGGAGTACGCCCGCGAGGACATCCGGTGGGACTTTGTCAACTTTGGCCTCGAGCTCCAGCCGACGATCGACCTCATCGAGAGCACCAACCCGATGGGCATCCTCGCGTGCTTGGACGACGCGAGCATCATGCCCAAGGCGACGGATGCAACGGTGCGTCTGCTAGACGCTTCAGTCTCACGTGCCGCCTCTTGGTCGAGCGCATTGCTGATGTGTCCCTGCCTCCAACGCACAGTTCACCGACAAGCTGCATCAGCTCGCGAGCGAGAAGCCAACGCCGACACCGTTCACCAAGTACTCGCCGTCGCGCCTTTCGCAGGGCTTCACCGTGTCGCACTACGCCGGCAAGGTCGAGTACCGCACCGACGGATGGCTCGACAAGAACCGCGACCCGCTCAACGATAACATCACCAGCCTGCTCGCTCAGTCGACTGACGGCTACGTTGCGGGTCTCTTTGCCGAATTCGCCGAGTCGGACGCGGCGGCGTCGGGGTCGGCGTTTCTTGAAGGTGGAGGCGCGGCAGCGGCTGGTCCGCGCATGCGCGTGCGCAAGGGCGCCTTCCGCACGGTCGGGCAGCGGCACAAGGAGCAGCTCGCGACGCTTATGACGCAGCTCAACTCGACGCAGCCGCACTTTGTGCGCTGCATCGTGCCCAATCTCCACAAGTCGCCGAGCGAGATCGACGTCCCGCTCGTGCTCGACCAGCTGCGGTGCAACGGCGTCCTCGAGGGCATCCGCATCGCACGCCTCGGGTACCCGAACCGCCTCCCGTTCTCCGAGTTCCGCCGCCGCTTCGAGCTCCTCGCCCCGGCGGGCGCGATCCCCAAGGGGTTCGTCGACGGCGCGCAGGCGTGCCAGACGATCCTCGAGCACTGCGAGCTTGACCCGGGCGCGTACCGCCTCGGCTTGACCAAGTGCTTCTTCAAGGCGGGCATCCTCGCCGAGCTCGAAGAGCGCCGCGACGACGTCCTGTCGGGCATCGTCTCGCGCCTCCAGGCGACCTGCCGCCGCTTTGTCGCGCGCCGCCAGGCCGTCAAGGTCCTGCACCGCGCGCACGCCGTGCGCACGATCCAGCGCAACGCGCGCGTCTACGCCGAGCTGCGCGCGTGGCCCTGGTGGCCGCTCTTCCAGCGCGTCCGGCCCCTCCTTGCCGCCGCACGCAGCGACGACGAGCTGCGGCGCCAGGCGGCCGAGCTCGCGGCGGCCAAGGAGCGCGCCGAGGCCGAGGAGCGCGAGCGCGCGCGCCTCGAGCAAGTGCGCGACGAGATGGCGCGCGCGCAGGACGAGCTTGCGCGCGAGCTCGAGGGCGAGAGGGCGCTCGCGGTCGAGAAGGAGGCGCTCCTCGTGCGGAGTCAGGAGCGCCAGGCGGCACTCCAGGACGCGCTCGGCGCCGCAGAGGCCGACTATGAGACGGTCTCGGCGCAGCTCGACCGCGCGCTCGAGGCCAAGCGCGCTGCGGACGAGCGTCTCTCCGGGCTCGGCGACGCGTACGCCAACCAGACGAAGCTCGTCGAGACGCTGCAGGAGGCGCAGGCTGCGTGGAAGGCGCGCGAGGCCGAGCTCGCGAGCCAGACGAGCGTGCAGACGGCGGAGTGGGAGCGCATTGTTGCCGAGCGCGAGACGGCCGTCAGCGCCGTCGCTGACCTCAAGCGCCAGCTGAGCGAGCTGGGGCAGGACCGCCGCCGCGAGCAGGACCGCGCGAACGCCGCCGTCAAGAGTCTCGAGGACCGCCTTGCGACCGAGACCAAGGCTTCGAGCGAAGCGAGGCAGAAGTTCGTGGCGCTCGAAACCGAGGCGAGGGCCGTCAAGGCCGAGGTGACGGCGCTCCAGCGTGCGCAGCGCGACGACGAGGAGAACTTGCGCGCCAAGGAGGCTGAACTCGCTCGCCTTCGCACCGGTGCGTCTGTGCCGCTGGCTTTGCCTTTCTCGCGCATGCACTGACCCGGACATGCTGCTAGACTCGACTGCCGTTCGTGCGCGCCTCGCAGACGCAACGGAGCATGCGCGCAAAGCCGCGAGTGAGCTCGCCGCGCTGCAGCAGGAGCTCGCATCGCAGGATTCGGCACTGCAGTCGAGCCGCTCGGCAGAGGCAAAGGCTGCTGCCGACCTGCTCGCGCTCAAGAAGCTGGTCGACGAGCAGGCGTCGGATCAGCAGCGCACGGCCGAGCTCGCCAAGATGCGCGAGGCCGAAATTCAGGACCTCAAGTTCCAGCTCTCAAAGACGACGTCCGACCTCTCGCTCGCACGCCGCGAATCCGCGCAGCAAGCTGAGCGGCTCACGACGGACCTCGACGCGGCCAGGAGCGAGGCGAGTGAGGCGCGCAGCCAGAAGCGCGAGCTTGAGCGCAAGTCAGCCGCCCAGGCCGCGAGTATCGCACAGCTCGAAGCACGCGTCGAAGACTACGCGCAGGCGCAGCAAGCGCACGAACTGCAGTTCGAGCTGCTGCGCACCGAAACGGCGGAGCAGATGCTGCAGGCGCGGGAAAAGTGGGAGAAGGAGCTCCACGATACGCGCGCACAGTTCCAGGTGCTCGAGGACGACGCGGTGCAGGCGCGCCGCGAGCGCGGGACGGCGCTGCGTGACGTCGAGGCGTACAAGGCGCTTCTCGAGGCCGAGCAGGAGTCGGTGCGCAAGCATGTCGCAGATAAGGCCAAGCTCGAGTCGCAGATCGAGCAGCAGCACCTCGTTCTTGCCGACCTCGACAAGATCAATGGCGATCTGCGCGCCGAGCTCGCGTCGACAAAGGCCCGCCTCGTCGTGGCCGAGGAGAAGGCCGGCAGGACAGTCGTGCGTCGTGTTCTCCCCCGTTTCGAGTACTCGTTGCTGACTGAATATTCCCGCAGGTCGAGCACATTCGCGTGCTGGAGGAGGCACAGCGTCTGCAGAACGCCGAAATGGACCGCATGCGTGGCGAGCGCGACAAGCGCGACGCCTACGTCCGTACGCTTGAGCGCGCACGCACGGCTCTGACGCAGTCGCTCGAAGACGTGAGCCGTTCCCAGCACTGCCGCGTAGGAAACCTGAATGACCCTCCGATTACGCTCGCAGCTGCAGCACGAGCGCGAAGCGGAGCGCCGCGCCGCTTTCACGAAGAAGGCGCCGCGCGACACGACGGCGGACCGCTTGTCGGAGGAAATTGCTAGCGAGCGAAAGGTCCGCGAGCTAGCCGAGGTCAATGTGGTACGTCCTATGCTGGCTCGCCTGTTCGGACGCGTTGCTGATTTTGCCTTGGCACGAACAGTCTCGCCTTCGCGCCGAGGTCCAGCATTTGCAAGCACTTCTCGACAGCCAAAAAGGCGAGAATGCTGAACTCAAGCGCCGTAACGCCCAGACGGAGCGTGAGCTTCAAAGGGTCGCCGCATCGGACCCGGAGGAGTCGCTCGTTTCGCCGAGCAAGTCGTACGCGGCCTTTGCTCCGCCTACTCTCCGTGATCCCGCACCCCGCTATATGGGCGAGAGTCGCGTAGCCAACGCTCTGCCGGAACCGCCTGCGCCGCGCACCAACGGGTACAAAGCGGAGGGAACCTTCGGATCGGGCTATGGATCCGTTCACGCAAGTCGCAGTGCGTCGCCCAACGGATCACGTGGCTGTCATTGTCTTGACCAGCATTGTTCCGCAGCTTCGGTTGACCTCAAGCGTGCATCGTTGCATTTCCCGTCATCGACCTCCCCTGTGCCTGCATCGCCCAAGCGGCGGATGTGGGAATGAATCCCCGTCCTACTTTCGTCTTTCTGTCCACTAGTGAGTGATTAGTCTGCATGTATGTGGATGAGGCTGACGCGCTTGGGTGCTGGTCCCACAGGCACTCCACCTTGTCATCGACTCTTGCTTCTTCACATTCATACCCATCGTTCTCTCTCCTTCGCCTCTCTCGCCGTTGTTGCCCTGACCCCTTTCCGCCTGTACACTCGCCCGGCATGTCGAGGCGCTGTATGTCTTCTTCCCCTTCATCGCAATGGACGATTTGCAGGTTTCTCCATTTCCGCGGATCCGACTCTCCGGCGACGCTCAGCTTGCAGCCACGACGGTGCTTTCTGCGATCATCAGGCAATCGGAGTGAATACCACACGCTTGCGTGCGCGAAGACAAGCGACTGTGCCGCCTTGGACGACCTCGTAGAACTCGCCAGGTCACCCTTGACGTTTGCTTTGCAGCCGCAGTGCGGGACCTTGTGTAGAAGAAGGCATCCTACAGCGTCTATATTCCCAGCGTCTACGCGCCAAACAGACGGGCAGAACAGCCCGCTCATCCGCACCATCAGGCGAGCCGTCGGGCGCGACCTTCCCACACTGTCATTTCGACGCTGCCGCTTCCCAGTCTCAGGCGCCAAAGGCTCCCGACCGAGACACGTGGCTCTGAGCTTGCGGGCGAGCGGGAAGAGCGACTTGTGCGCACCCGCCGCCCTCCCCTCTGTCGTTCTTCGTCAATCCCGTTCCGCCTTGCCTCCGCCGTCTCCCTTTCTCGCGTAAAGAGATTTACTCCGGCTCGCTCGGAGCACGCTGCCACCCATTGTCGCTCGCCATGCTCCTCTCGAGTCTCGTCGTGGCCTGCGCCCTCATCGGCGCTGGCTCACTCTCGCTCGCTTCCGCCTCGCCGAAACCTGGGGTCGCCCTCGGCTCTAGGATCACCGCCGAGCTCGACAAGCGGTCGCCCGAACCCTTCGCCGACCGTGGGAAGCGCGGCGGACACGGCGAAGACCGCCGCAAGGGCAAGCACC
This sequence comes from Rhodotorula paludigena, assembly GCF_050403205.1. Lineage (NCBI taxonomy): Eukaryota > Fungi > Basidiomycota > Microbotryomycetes > Sporidiobolales > Sporidiobolaceae > Rhodotorula > Rhodotorula paludigena. The sequence goes on along the minus strand of NW_027481428.1, from coordinate 19,555 downwards.
GCGGGGAAAGGACCGTCACAAGGAAGTCGACGTCGACGTCGATAGGTCGAAGTCGACGTCGAGATCGAGATCGACCGCTTCGGCGACGACACGCGCGACGGCTGCCCGCGCAGCTACCACTGCTGTGCATGTCCTTCGCTCGTCTTGGCCTTCTTCCGCCTCGCTTTCGAATTGACTATGCGTCGTCGGCTGTAGACCGCGGCCGCCGCTACCCGAAGAGGGGGCACGGCGGGTCCTGGCGTGGCCTCCGTCGCCACCGTGCATTTCCTTCGGTCGCTCGGCCTTCTGAACCCGCGCCCCGACTGGCCTTCTTCGCGCATCGCCACAGGTCGCGATATCTGCCGCAGGGTTCGCGTCGACGTCGACATTGACATTCAAATCGACGTCAATAGGCATTGGCGCATGGGCGGCAGGTGGGCGGGCAACATCAACTAGACGCTGCCCGCACGACACGCGATACGAAGGCGAGGATATGGGTCTCGTTGCTTGTCTCGCATCAACGACAAGACACACACAGGGGGAGCCACTGCGAAGATTACACCATTGCACAGGCTGGCACAACAGATGGGTTCATACGAGTCAAGAGGCTGCACAGTCAGACCTTCTCATCCGCCCTCACATCGAGGTCGTCTGCCGAATCTGCGTGCGACTCAAAGGAGACGGCCAACAGGGTTGACATGGTGTTTGCCGCAGGAACAAGCGGGCCTCTGCGGGCTGCCATGCTCAACCGGCGAGAAGGCGGGAGCGCAGGCTCGTCATCGATTTCCTCCTTGATCTCAACTTCCTCGACGATGTGGACTCCGATTGAGCCCGTGCCGCTGTTGTTGCGACCGAACGCAACCGTGTGGGAGCCGGGAAAGTACGAAGCTGACCGGCTCACGTGCGGCTTGCTCAGCTGCGTGGCTTCGCGACCGGCGGACGAATTGACCGTGGCGGCCTCGTCGCGGGTGACTGAAGGGCGAGTCACAAGGTAGCACATGACCGAGTTGAATGCGACGTCGAGTCCGCAGGAACCGAGGCAGACCCAGGAGAGTTGGTGGCCGTGCTGGAGGGTGAGGATGAAAATGTTGGCACTGGCGGCGCCAACCGAGGTTAGCGGTAGCTACAGCATGCGCCAGAGTGAGCTCCTACACGTACAAAGAGGTCACAAGCGAGGCAACCGCAGCGATGCAGGAGATGCGCGCGAGGCGCCGCGCCGCCGGGAATGCGCTTCGCCAGACGGGCCAGACGAATCCCACCGTCAAGTAGACGTTCGTACAGGCGTCCACCACCAACATAGGAATTGTTGACCAGCGGGTGAGCCCGATCACTGGCGAAACGAAAGGCCCGGGGGATGAGGAGGGGCGAAACAGGGGGGGAGCAAGGTTGAATATTAAAGGCGGGACAGGATGTTCGTCAACTACCGTGCCTCTTCAGACTTCTCTGTAAACGAAACACGTACGGCATGCACCGTCTTCGCGAATCTTGGCGATGCGGCCGATCTGGGCATAGACGACCAAGGCGGGTCAATACCGAATCTCGGCGTTCTGGGCGCATTGCTCACAATCATGGCAATTGCAACGGCAATCCATCCGGTGAAAAGGAGGAGGCCGCCGCGGTACCACCAGGATTTGACTGAGTACGAAGGAAGTCAGCGTCGGCCGAGACAAGGTGAGCAAGTGGCTCCGCACAGCGAGACGTCCTGCCACCCGACGTGTGCGAGTGGACTATGGCGAGCTTCTCCAGCAGCAGAATATACAAGATGGCCTTTGTGCCGGCGTAGAGCAGGACGCTTTGAGTGGACGTCAGCTTCACGGTTCCGTTCGCCATGCCCCGAAACGGCGCGCACCAGAGCCAGATGCCGCCCGAGCACGCGGCATATGAGTAGGAAGAACCGACGCCGAGGATGATGATTGCCGAGATGAAGACGAACAGAAGTCTAGCCGCGAACATTGATGAACTGAGCTGATCGTTCACACGCATTGTGAAAAAAGAGGCGAGGCTCACGATGCGGCCAGCAGCAGCACCACCAAGAGATGCACAAACGACATCCGGCGCAAGTGCGACCATGTTCCCCACCTGTGCGAGAGGAGGACGGACAGGAGGCCGACGACGAGGAGGTAGAGAGCCTGTATGCCAGTGTCAACCGGGTCGATTGAAATTACACGGGTGGTCTGCGCGCGAGGCTGCAACCTGACCCTGCAGAAAGGTCAAGGAGCGCTGGACGCACCGTCACGATGGCCCACACGTACTCCTGCCCTTCAGGCCAGACTGAGGTGACCCGATTCATCTCGTTCATTGCTTCGGCTGAGAGTAATGTGCACGCTTCGATGCGGATGTTGCCGAGTTGCGGACGCGTGCAGGAATACGCGGAATGGGCGGGTCGCGTGCAAGGCTGCACCGCTGTAGTCTAGCGCAGCGGCGGACGCAGAGACACCTCGTCAAGCTCGCGAGTCACAGAAGAGCAAGAGAGAGGTACTGGCGGCTTCTCTGCCAGCACGGGAGTCTGAGTCTCCGAGAAAGCAGCCTGAGCACACGAGTCGGGACGAGGCCTTGAGCCTTCCACATCGGGCAAACATGAGCGGCTGAAAGCTTGCCTGATGCAGGCGATCGCCTGCTCGCGTGCAGCGCGGGCCAGACGATCGATCCATGCGCAGGCCCGGGCGCGCGGCACAGTTAACCAGACGGGGAAGCCTCTTCGCCTCGCTCGAGACGCCGCACAGCCTAAGCGCCGAAATGCTCGAAGCGGGGCTCATGAAGCCCAAAGTGCAGCCCTTTGATTGCTTGCTGGGATCGACAGGTTACTGCGGCCACCGTCATGAGTGACGAGCGCACCGACTGTAAGCGAGGCGGTGAGGAGCAAGCTCGAGGCATGGAGGCTGCGATGTCGATGAGGCGACCCTGGGTCGTCGTTCTGTGCACGCATCCGGGACGGCGCAGAGGCCGGCTTTGCGCTGCTGGCGCAAGGAATTGATAGCTGCTAGACGTGCGCCTGTGCGCGTGCTCGGAATGCAGCGCAGAGGCTTGGAAACAACCGGCCGCTCCAGGCAGCAACGGCGGGGCACAGTCTCCGAAACCTCCTTCCTGCTCTGCAGTGAAGGCATGCCCCAAGGTGCAAAAGGTCACGTCGCTACATTGAATAGCGCTCGAGCAAGGGAATTATCGGTGAGGACGAGCAGGGGTGCAAGGCAAATCCTCGCGTAAGTCGCGGGGAGTGAGACGACAGATGGTAGCGAGACGCGGAAGTACTGCTCGGGTAGACAACGACAGAAGAACATACTGAGACCGCGAGGAGACCAATTGGCTCGGGAGGAAGAGTGGACACAATAAAGGCAGAGGCGGAATGGGAGGGTGAAGAGGGGGAGGGGGTTCAGACCACAGCACTCGCCAGGTAGTCGCAGTTGAGCTCGTAGTTGGCCGGCGAATGGTCGCTAAGCATCGAGCGGCTGAACACAGGCTCGGAGAAGCGGCGCTCGACGTCGTCAACGGCACGAAGGAGAACGCGGCGACCCTCGCGCCGCGAGTACTTGCCCGTCGACGACGATTCGCTTGAGACGAACACAGTGTAATTTTCGACGACATAGACGTTGCCTGGGAGACTCGAGTCAGCGAGCGGATGACATGCAAGAGCAAGCGCGCGCACCCGGCGGGAACAGCTTCTCGTTGTCGCTGCTGGCGCGGATCGTGGTCCTCAGGGACCATAGCCAGTTGCTGAGCTCAATGTCGTCGGCAACGAGATCCGTGCCGAGGAGACTCGGGTCCTGGTAAGCAGGCTCGAGCGCCTTGTTCGAACCGCGGCCTGCAGTCAACTCGTCGACGGTGAAGGGAACGAGGCGAGACTCCTCGGCAGGACCTGTAAGCGAATCTGGGCCGTCGGCGTCTTCGATGGGCGAGGAGATCGAGGCAGTCAAGGTGGACGTGGACGAGGTCGCAGCAAAGTCGGCCGTCTTTCCTGCTGCGGCTGCTGCAGTCGCCGCAGCTTTCCTTGCCGCACGCTTTGCCATGAAACGGCGCTGGCAAAGGCCGATGACGCGACCGACGATCTCCTCGCAGACGCCCTGCTCGGCGTAAAAGCCCATCGCCATGCTCTTGAAGTCGCGCAGGACGCCGAGCGAGAGGGTCGGAACGATGTCGTAGTTGTGCACGGTTGAGACGACAAGGCCGTGGCAGTACTTGACGAGGTCGAGGGAGGCGACACAGGGCACGCCGTAGGTAAAGCACGAGATCGGACGTCCTGGCGGCAAGTCTGACGAGAAGCTCGTGACGAAGGACGTCGAAATGCTCGGGTGAACAACTCGCCTGCCGGTGCTCCGCGTCTTGTCGGCCGCTTCGCGCTCAAAGTTGGCCGCTGGTGTCGACCAGAGAATGGACAGCAGCGATGCGACACCTCCACCGAGACTGAGGAAGTAAACGTGCGTCAGCAGAGCGCAACGATTGGCTCAGCCACCGTGGCTCACCTGTGCCCGCAGAGAACAAGTCCGTAATCCGGAAACTGCTGCAGCGCGTCTTGAACCACGTCGTGCACCGTGCCACGCTGGAGGACAGTCGCCGAGCAGTACATGCCGCTATGTACGAAATACGAGCCTGACGGGTCGCCAGCTGGTACACGGATCGGCTCATACGAGCAGGTGAGGTCAGTGAGGATGTCGGAAAGCCCGAGAGAGCCGCGGCAGGCGAGGACCACTGCCTTGAGGGAGTGGTCGACGGCGACTGCGATAAGTTCAGAAAGTGAGCATCGGTCAAGCTACGCGCGTTGTGACCCTCGCAGGCGCTGCTCACCGTAGTTCACGATTGGAGACATCTTGTCGGTCGCGAAGCTGGGCGAGCGGTCGGTGAATGATGAGAGCAGGATGTCGTCGACGTGAATGCCGACGTGATGCGCAAAAGCATGATTGTTGGCATCTGAAGATGCGCAGTGCATACTCAGCACCCCCCGAGGTGTCGTAGGAGAAAGTCCCTTACGTATCTCGGTATGCGGAAACTTGAACTGCGCGCGAAGGGAGGAAGGGGCTGGTCAGCCGCGATGCTTGAACCAGAAGACGCCGAAAACGCACGTCGTGCTTAGCGATTCCCAGAATGCGCAAGAAATTCTGGCCGTACGCTGCGCTCGAGTACTTGGCAAAGTGCTGCAGATTGCTGACGAGGTGTTGGTGCGGGAAATTGGACCGCTTCGGCTCGGGCTCGTCGGTCGGCGAAGAGGCGGTATGGCAGGTCGTTGTGACGGTCGAGCGCAGCGTTTGCACCGACGTCGTCCGGCGCAAATTGTTGCGCTTGCTCGTGGTCGGGGAAGGCGGTGGGCGCGGGCTTGCCGAGGGCGTTAGCGGCGAGGGCTCGCAGACTTGGTCAAGTGGCAATCCCGGCGACGCGGAGCGCAAGTCGACGGAGCGGGGAGCAAAGTAATCGCCCGACTCGCCGGCAATGGGAGTTTCATCCTCGCCCGGCGTGACGGCAGTCGAATTAGGCGGTGTCGCAGTCCCCAACGGCTCGCTCTTCCGCCACCCGCGACTGAGTGCCTGGAAGACCCGGCCCGCACGACTTTGCGACGACGATGCTGACGGCGAAGGCGGAAGCACGTCGTTTGGTGTGGGTCGCCCGCTCGAGAACGAGCCCGTGCGCGAGTGGCTCCTATGCCAGCGCCTCTTCCTCGGACTGGAGGATCCAGGAGCAGGAGACTGAGATGATGACCGACTGTGTGAGCCTGAGACAATGCGCCGAATCGTGCGGCGACGCTGAGTGAACTTCTTAGTCATCGTTGACAGGACGACCTGCAGATTCGTAAATCTCGTGAGTTGATGAGCATCAGAAACAGCGGAGGATGAGACGTACTTGCAAGCGCTGTCGGTTTTCCTCGGGGTGCTCGACCGCCTCTTGCCTTGACGTGCCCGCGAGATGTCCCCACTTCGACGCCGCCTCGCCCACCTCGTCGGCGCCGTTGACCGCCGACGGCAGCTGCTGCACGATGTCATCGTACATTTCGATGTCGCTGCTCGTGGAGCCGTCGGCGTATCTGCGCAACGATGGCGTCGGGCTGAACATACTCGCCACCTCGACCCAGTCGCCCTCGCCGTCGCCTCTTGCCCCAGGCCCCTGGTCCTCGTCCGCGCCTGGCGTCAGGTATGGCAACTCGTCATCGCTCGCGCCCGTGACTGAGCCACAGGCGGACGAGTCAGCCAGCAGGAGCGTGCCAGGCATGCGCGCGCTTGTCTGCCGGCGCACGACCTGCGACGGCTCGCCAACCTCCTCGACCGTGCGAACCGTCGTCGTGGTCGTCGTAGTCGTCTCTTCGACCTCCATCTCGTAGCTGTATCTTCCCAGCTCCGGCAAGAGGTGCATCTCGCGCCGCCGCGGGCGAGTAGAGGACTCGGCTGCGGCGCGCAGCGTCGAGGCGTTCGAGGAGGACGCTGTTGGCGGTGCAGGTCGCCGTCCGAAGCGTTGCTCGGCGGCAGAGTACTGTTCCTCGAGCTGCTGTAGCGCGGCCTGCACCTCAGGCGGGACCCAGCCATCCATCTCCTCGCGCCTTAGATCGTTCGGATCCTCCTCTGTCTCCCTCTCGCTGTCCTCCTCTTCCCCTTCTTCTGCTGTGACGTAGGCGGCTTCGCCGTCTCCATCGTACCCGTCCCGCAAGCCAAGTGGTTGGAGGCTCCTCGCGCGCGTCGGACTGCCGCACAGGCTCTCGAGTTCCTCGAGAAGGTCCGCTTCTGAGCGCTCATCCAGAAGGTCGACAATTTCCTCGTCGAGACCGTCGGCCTCCATCGAACACGGCGCGAGTCCGAATGTCACGCTCGCACGGCGACTGTGCCCCGTCATCGACGACGCAGCGTACGGCTCAGGGGCGAATGTCCGCGATGCACGCCCGCGAGCTTCGATTTCGCCGCGCACGTCGGTTAGGAGGTCGGTAGCCGTCGTCAAGGTCATGGGCGAGCGCGGCGATTCCTCGCGCCCGCGCTCGCTAACACCGCCGAGCGGGTGCAGCGTGCCGCTCGCGGGCCTGCGCGAGTGCGGCAGCGGGGCGGAGGGCCGTGATGGGCAAGAGGGGGAGTGCGGGTGCCGGGGCGGGGCGGGTGGGCCCGCGTACTTGCCCGCATGGCTTGGGGTCGGGTCGCGCGAGGAAGAGGCGGACGAAGACGACGAGTCCGTCACTGTCGTTGATGCGTCGGTCGAGAAGGACGACCGGCCCTCGACGACGACGGTGCAGTCGTAGACGACGCGGAGCTTGAGTTCGCGCAGCGTGCGTCGGTGTGTCGCCGTCTGAAGGCAAGCGAAGGCGGTGAGCGCTTTGGTGAGCGCAGTCACGTTGCTGAATGTGCCGGCCTTGCGCTGCTCGTCCTTCTTCCCGTCTTTTTCGTCTGCGAGGAGCCCAACAGGATGGAAGTGCGGGTCCTCGCGCGCAAGCTCGCCGCGAACGAGCGTGATGATCGAGCTGAGAGCTCGTGAGGACTCGTTCGAGCCGAAGATGGAGTCGAGCATGCGAACCGACTCTTCGGCGGCCGAAAACCCCGTCGAGAGGGTGTTAAGCGTGAGGTAGAAGCCAGACATGGCGAAGAGCTCGGCGAGTGTGAAGGTGTGATGGATCTGCGTGCATAAGAGTGAGGAGCGGAACTCGAACCCGCTCGGCGGACTACGCACGAGATAGATGCCGAGGTTCGTGTACTTGTCAAGCACCTGCAAGAACGAGTCTCTGTGCCTGGCTCGTCAGTGCTCGGCCATTGCAGCAGGAGCGCAGGCTCTACGCACTCGCTCTTCTTGCCGTCCTCGCTCCTTCCAGCCCAGTCGAGTCCCTCCTTGACATAGTGCAGCGCCCTCGCGCTCTCGACGGCAGCTATAAGCGCTCGCCTCGTGACCCCGAGCCCCGTCACGGTCCCGCACTGCAAAGTCTCGACGATAGCCTCGATGAAGAGGGCGCTCGCGCGGAGCGAGACGCGTGCACACAGCGAGAGGGCCGTGACGAGCTGCGCGAGGTGCGCCGGGAGAAGAGTCGGGCTGCTCGAGATGCGCGAGCGCACGAGAGACTGAGGCAGGGCGGCGACTGTGAGCGCCGACGACGCAGCCGCGAGCGACGCGGACGAGGTTGCCGCTGCTGCCGCTTTTCCTGCGACGGCAGCGCTCGGCGTGCGCGTTGCCATGCTTAGAGCTGCTGCGTCTGGCATGGCGGGGAGCGTGGCAAAGGGGGCGAGGAGGAGCGAGGGCCGCTCGAGAGGAGACTCGGAGCGGGGTGGAGCTCCCAGAGAGCGCACAAGCGGAGGACCGTGCACGCCGCCCGGATGCGCGTGTCAGGCCTTCGTGCCCCTACTCCCGCCCTTGTGCGTCTCCTCGGTGCAGCAGGGAGTGAAAGAGGGAGAGGAAAGCGTGCGAACAACAGCAGGATCGCTGATGAGAGCCGCGCTTGCGGAGTCTCCAGCTTTCTCGCGATAGACGGAGGCTTCTGGCCTAGATGCACGCGCGCAAGGTGCCTATGTGCCCGACCTCGATCCGCGAGGTTCTCGCCTCATAAAAAACGCGGCCTCTTCTGCCTATATCTGCTCGACGTGTTGCCGCGTTGTGCCGAAGAGAACGTCGAGGACATGTACAACAGGCGTGCTGCCTGGCGACGATGCCGCTACAGGTCACGACAATACGTCCTCCCCCTCGCAACCTGCGCGCTGCACAGTGCCGGTTCGAGCGCCATCGAGACGAGACTCGCCGACAGGATGCCCAGCGTATCTGCGAAACCGACCGAGGCAATGGCCTGCATTCGCATGTGTTATCCGGCAGGCACTGTCAGAAGATGAAGCGCCGGAGGGATACGCACGAACTCCTTTTCCTGCGCACGCCGCTCCTTGCTCTTGCTGTCGTCGATCAACCCGTCGCCCTCGCCATCCTCATGCTCCTCGCGGTCGTGCTCCACCTCTGTCGCGAGCCTGTGAAACGCATTGACGTACGCTGCGCCTCCGCACAAGCCCTCTGCGCACACGAGAAGCGCCACGAGCCATGTCGCGCCATGCTCGCCCGCAAGGCCGACAAGGAATGACGTGCGGCTCTCGAGCGCCGTCAGGAAGAGGATGCCGAGCTGTAGGAGGGTTGGCAGCGGCAGGAGCGCAAGCGGGAGGGGCGGGAGGCGCAGGATCGAGAGAGACGAGCGCGAGACAAAGACGAAGGTTTGGTACAGGAGCGCCCAGAGTCTGTCACAGGTGAGGCCCGTCAGCTCGACGCCGGACTTGCAAGCAGGTCAGCGCATACGGGTAGTAGTCTCGTAGGCTCTGTATTACGAGGTGCAGGATGGGCGCGCCCTCCCGCGTCGGCACCTTGTATAGCAGCGTTGGCGCAATACCCGAGTTGATTGTGTACTCTGTAAAATGGCGCCACGATGACGAGTGAATATGACGCAATCTACGAGCGACAATCAAAGAAGCAACCACGATACTTACCGGCGAGGTAGACGAAGAAAAGAGGCAGCATGTACCTCCTCACAAGAGGCCTTGCAAGCTCGAGCTTTTCCCGTGTGGTGAGACTCGGGAGCTTGCGCTCAAGCTGCGCTGCGAGCACCTCGTTCTCCGCCGTGGCTGCTGCGATAACGCCGTCCTCGTCATCGTCGGAGAAAAGCGATTCGCCGCGCGGGAGGGGCGAGTACGTCGCCGATGATGTGCGGGTGGAGAAGGGTGACTGAGATGCGAATTCTGATAGCCGGGGCAGAAGGAGGAAGTACGTGAGGGCCATGCATAGCGGGAGGAACTGCGTACACGCCCAATCGTCAGCAATGCAGCGGCCAGAGACTTGAGGGACGGCGCACAGAGCACAGCCCCAGCCCGCCGCGCACGCCCAGCCCGCGCACCACCCACCACAGTCCCGCGCCGCCTACGCCCGCTGCGCCCGTCCCGCTCGAGAACCAGCCGACAGCGACTCCGCCCAAGTCTTCCCCGTTGGGCCCGCGGGCAACGGAGCTGAAGAGGGTGGCCCGCTGGAGATACGTCATCTCGCCCAAACCGGACGAGAAGCTTGCGAGCGCGATGCCACACAGCCTGGGAAGGATTGAGCCGGAGAGTGCGACGACGAGGATGCCGACGAATGAGAGAAGCGAGCATGACACGATCCGCGTCGTATATCGCGTCGGACCGGGAACGAAGTAGGGCCAGCCAATCTTGACGAGCAGAGCGGGGGCTATGTTGACGAGGAGGATGAGGCCCTGCCATCATGTGGGGGAGTCAGTGGCGCTCTGCCAGCGGGGGAGAGACCAGTGCACCTTGGGCGTGCTCGCCTTGTCTACGAGATCCAACGCCGCACTCAGGATCACGACGTAGATCTGTAGTCGGGCAAGAGCCATGCATCTGGGTCAGTCGACGACGTCTCGTTGGGACGCAGCCCCCTCGAGCGGAGTATGATGATGGCACTGAAGCGCTGACTGACGATGTTGTTGAGGGTGCCGAACAGAAAGAAGGCCGCTGCGAGCCGTGTGCGGGCAGTCGAGGTGCCGGATCCTCGAGCAGCTGATGAAGCGGTATGGGAGCGCATGGGCGGGTAGGAATTGCGCATGGGCTGCGCCAAGGGCGCTCAAGGTGCCGTCTTTGACTCTGTGACCCCGGAACACAATCGACTCAGGCGGGACGAAGGGCAGCGCGGGCGGACCCAGCAACGAGAGAGACGAGCGTGACCGTGCCATTTGGAACGACTCGCTTTCAGTAAGGCTGAAGAGCCGTCAGAGCCATACACTAGATGTGTATGCTCTCGCTGATGGGTCCGCCAGTCTGAGTGCCCGGGAAACAGCTCTGGGATGTTTCTACACCACGCGCTCCGAGTCTATCTACACAGAGTATTCCACGACCAGCGGCTCACGCCCGCCTCTGCATGGTGAGCACCTTCTCGTCGTTCCAGTTAACGAATTGACCGCTGAGCTCTGCCGGGGCCTCAAGTGCCAGGCCGGCAAGGACTCCGCCCGGCTCGTGCGGCGGGAGGAGCTCGCCGCGCTCGTGCAGGCCTGTGAAGCGCGCGTGGTCGGCGGCAGACATGTGCTCTGCGCCTGTATTTCAGCCACTCTGCGTCAGCTTGCGTAGGAAATGAACCGAGACCGAGAGGGGGGCCGAGAAAGGAGGCGGGGCGCACCGAGTTCACGAATCTTCTGCTGCATGACCGTGTCAGGTGTGCCCGGGCGCACAGACACCGTCACGATGTCTTTCTCTTCGTTACCGAGTGTGCGGCCGAGCGAATTCATCGCAGCCTTTGAGGCGCTGCGAGAGGGTAGAAAGCACGTGAGCGTCAATGGCGACCAGTCGGCCTCAGAGTGGGCCGTGCGAGGACAACGTACTTGTAAGCCGCCCATCCGGTAGTGCCACCCGTCGCGGCGCCCGAACTGACGAGCACAACCCTCCCCGCGGGCTCACCCTCCTGCAAGCCGTCCTTGCCTTCGCGCGTGCGGAGGTACGGGATTGCGTGCGCGAGGATGGCGACGAGGGCGAAGAAGTTGACGTCAAAGAGGGATTTCAGCTCAGCCAGGCGCGGGCCGGAAAGGGACGAGACGGCGCCGAGCGGGTGGAGCGTGCCGGCGTTCACTGCGGCGGTTCACGTTTGTGAGTTTCGCGAAAGGACTCGCGAGACAGACGGCAGCGGGGTTCGCACAGATGAGAGCGTCAAGTCGGCCGAAGGATTGCATGGCGACGTCGACTGCTGCCTGTTGCGCCGAGGCAAGATGTTGCGTCACCCGAGGAAGTCGTGGTCGGTAGCGATGGAGAAAGTGCACCTTGTTGTCCTCCTCGACCGCCACGTCGCCCTTTGAAATGAGAAGGACGCCCGGATACTTGGCTGCGAGGGCCGTGAGCTCCGGAGTCTCTGTGCGCTGCATCGAGACGACATTGCATCCTTGTTGGAGGAGGATCTCGCTACGAGAAGGACGTAGCGTCAGCCGGCTGCTCGAGCCAAGAGATTAGGCTCTGTTGGACCTACAGCGTGGCCAGCCCGAGGCCCGCGCTGCCGCCTGGCGAGTCGATGCGGGTTCGGGTTGATCGGGAGACGAGTGGGGAGGGAGGGGAGGGGGGAGTCAGCTCGCGCGGAGCGTCTGCAGCGAGGGAGAGGAAGGACCGGTGAGGAGGACCGTCTTTGCACTCTGCATAGTCGTCATTTCCCCTCGGGTCTGCGGCTCGCTCGAGGCAAAGAGCACGCGCAGTCGGTTGCAAGCGATGAGCTCGACGGACGCGACCGACGCCCACCTCGCCCTGCCCGTGTCCGCGTTCGTGCGACGCGCAGTCACCGCGAGCCCCCGCCAGACACGCTCATTGTCTGTTCAGACACTGCAGCCGAGCTGCCCGCGCCCGCGCGCACTGTCTGCACCTCGCCGCTTTTTCCCTCGCGTCCGCCTCCTGTTGGCATCGCGTCCGAGCCGACTCGCAATGGCTGTCGCAGCACAGCGGCCACCGCAGCCTGTACACACCCTCCACCCGGATCACATGCCCGCGCACGCCCTCGCGAGCGCAAAGCGCGATGCCGCCGACAAGCTGAACCGTTCGCTCGAGTCGAGCCGTGCGCTTACCCTCGCCAGCCTCCTCGAGCACCCCGTCGAGTTTGTCGCCGCCACTTCGAGCGGTCTTGATGACCGGCTGCCTTATCAGCCCATCAACGTCGAGGTGAGCCTGGATCCCGCCATGTTGACATCTCGTTTCTCGCGCCCGGCACGCACACTGACCAGGTCTGCTGCTACCATAGGGCACTCCCAAGGTCAACGGCACCCCGTCGAGCTCCGCCGCCTCGCCCGTCGCATCCACCTCGAAGGCCGTGCACCCGTCTCCATCCTCCTCTGCCTCGACACCCTCACACACGCGCGCCGGCGGCTCCTCCCTCTTCCCGCCAGTCGACACTTCGGTCACCTGGGCTCGCAAGTACCCTGTCGGCGCGGGCCTCAGCAACCTCGGTAACACATGCTTCCTCAACTCGACGCTCCAGGCACTGCTCCACACGCCGCCGCTCGTGCGTTACCTCGAGTCGAATGCGCATCCTTCGGGCTGTACGTGTACCGTTATTCAAGGCGTATCGAGCAACAGGGCTGACTCAGGGCGTCTGCGCAGGCAAGATGGCTCAGCAGAAGGGCTTCTGCATGGTCTGCGCCATGAAGACGCTTGTGCGTACGTCGTTCACGAGTGGCAAGCGCTCGTATGCACCGCACACCATCACCAAGAACCTGCGACGTGAGTCGATGGCGCGTTTCCGTCGAAGAACCATTCGCTGACGGGACAATGGGCGCCGGCTCGCAGTCATCGCCAAGCACTTCCGCCTCGGCCGACAAGAAGACGCCCACGAATTTCTGCGCTTCTGCACGGATGCGCTGCAGGCGTCGGCCCTCTTTGGGCAATCTCCGTACGTTCATTGCATGGCAGACTTTCAGCGGACCGAGCTGACCTCGCGCGGCGACTGCCTTTGCAGAAAACTCGATCAAAAGCTCAAGGAGACGACTTTTGTGCACCAGCTCTTCGGCGGCCGGCTGCGCTCGCGCGTGCACTGCCTCGCGTGCGAGCACAATAGCGACACGTTCGATTCGTTCCTCGACCTCTCGCTCGACGTCGGGCGCGAGGCCCAGTCGGTGCAGCAGGCGCTCAATGTCCTGACGCGCAAGGACAAGCTGACGGGGAGCAACAAATACAAGTGCGAGAAGTGCGTTGTCCCTTTCCTCTCTCCACCCATTCTCAGTCGCGCCCAGCGTAGCCGCATTATCGGGCATGCAAACTGATCTGCATCCACGCACAGGTGCAAGAAACTTGTGAACGCCGAGAAGAATTTCACCGTCTCGGAGGCGCCCGTCGTGCTCACGATTCACCTCAAGCGTTTTACGCCGACCGGTCGCAAGATCACGGGACTCATCAAGTACCCGGAGGTGCTGAACCTCGGGCCGGCAATGGCGGATGTACGTTTTCTTTTGCTCTCACCCGCCTCGGAACGTTTCCTGACGAAACGGTCTCCCGATAGTCCCGCGGCGGAGGCAACGGCCCGACTTACCGCCTGTATAGCGTCATCGAGCATTCCGGTGGGGGACCGCACAGCGGGCACTACACCGCTTTCGTGCGCGCGCCCAGCACGGGCGCGTGGCACGACATGAACGACGACTTTGTCTCGCCGGTGGGCGGCCAGGCGGCGCTGAACAGCCGCAACGCCTATGTCCTGTTCTACTGCCGCGAGCGGGGCGAGGCGCTCAAGGACGCGATCTACGGCGCACCTTCGAGCGGCGCACCTATCGGCACGAAGCGTCCGCGGGACTTGCTGGGCGCATCCGTCGGCGTTTCAGTCGGCGAGGACGCAGGGTCGCCCGCATCGAAGCGCCCTCGTCCGTCTGCGGCGGGCGACGACGGTGATGCGACCTCGTCTCCGCCAGTCTCCGTCAAGTTCCCGTTCGTGCCTCCCCAGCAGCTCAGCAAAGGCCCGCGTCCGCCCGAGGTCCTCACCGCTTCGCGCATGCCCGCCTCGCCGCTGCTCTCCGCCGCTTCGGCGGCTACAGCCGCCTCGCGCGGACCGGCAGCTTCCGACATGCCTTCGCCGAAGCATGCTGGCGCGGGCAAGGGCGGTGTGCGGCTCTCGACAGTAGGGAGCCTGCAGGGGCGTCAGGGCGGCGGTTCGGGCGCAAAGGCGGGTCAGGGCGGCGGGGGCAAGAAGAAGAAGTTCAAGGCATTCGCGGGGCAGTACAGGCCGAAGACGATCGAGGGGTGAGACCGCGTGTGGCGTAGGCGATGATAGATTCATGTTGTGTCTCCTCTTCTGCCTCTCGCTGTTGTTTTCTCCCTGTCTGTAAAATCTACCTATCGTTCCCCCGGTTTCCTGCAGCCTCTCGTTCACGCGTTGCGGCCTTCTCCGCTCGGAACCATACGGACTGGTGACATGTTCACAGTCAATCTTCATTCAAGGCGAGACAGCAGGTCGCGGATTGGGTAGTGGCCACGGAGTTGAGCAGCAGTGAAAGGCAGCGAAAGGCGAGCGCTCTTGCGAGGAAGAGCAACAAAGCGGACGGAGCAAAAGGTGAACACTCTGGCGAGCAAAAGATCATGACGTGGATGGGATTCGAACCCATGCCATTTCTGACTGCCGTTCACATTCTCTTCCTGAAGACAGCGCCTTAGACCACTCGGCCACCACGCCCGTGTTGCTTGAAGACACAGGTCAAGCATGTGGTTATATACAGCAACGCGTTGTCCCGTGCTGGTATGTCTTGTCTCCTGCGGAATCTGCCTACAGAATCTGTGAAAGGCCTTGCTTGAGTGTTTCATGGGCCTTTCTTGTATGTCCTGGTTCCGCAGCCAGAAGTGCCGCCAGGGAACCGCCTCCGGGTCACGGTCAAGCAGAGGCTTCTGAGCAGACTGAGCTCACACAGATTCTGCTGTACACCGCTTGTCGTTTGTGCCTGCCAGGCTGTTTGCCTTTTGAATCCAGCGCCAACATTGACTGCACAACATAGATCTAAGTGAGTGCAGTGCCTTCTACGCATAGTGCTGCTGCAGTTCTTCAGAACTTCAGCGTGTGTCTGGTCTGTGTCACAACTCACTTAGCAGTGCTCATACGGCAAGCAGCACTGGGCAAGAAGGAAGCAATGCGGGCCCGTAGCTGAGAATGCACAAGTCTAGACAAGATCCTAGAATAAACCTGGATTGAGAAAGGAGGTCGCCGAGCAGCATATGCAATTTCCAATATAGAGCGTATTCTGTGTTCATCACATTGTGCAGGAAGATAGCACTGCGGTGTATTGCAAAGCAAGTGACCGCAGCATCTCAACCATGAGCAGAGTGTTGACCTGTGAACAGCATTGTGAACAGGTGGCTACCGCGGGCATGTCCACACAGACATAGTTGGAGAACCACTTCCAACCTGAAGGGAACATTGCCAAGCGGCTTTCAATCTGAGTGTGCCTGCCCTTTTTGTTCAGGCAGCACGCGTTACGTGGGCATTGGCATGTGAATACAACCTGGCAAGGGGTGCAAGAGGCAGAGCCGACAGGTTGTTGGCCCTTGTTCTTGTATTGACAAGAGACAGACAGAGAAAGGGAGATATTGGGCAGCTATTGCCTCCCAGCTCAGCTTGGCCTGGGGACATGCCAAGTCACTGCAGCGGCAACTTCTCCATGGCAGCTGCAGAAGAGCGCGCACTCTGTGTTCACAGTAGAGTGACAAGGCTCCATACATCTGTGAGCAGGTTTGCCTGCCACAGGGCCCGCTGTGAGTGATGTGGTCTCCTTGAAGAGCGCCACAGCGAGTAGGCGGGCAAGCAGATCAGCCAAGGTTGATGAGCAAGAGGCAGAGCAGGACTGCAGACACATCTACAGTAGAATGCGCCAGTAAAAGACGCATCTCTAAATGTCTGCTGGGAACCCAGGTGGCTGCTCCCAAGCCCCCTGGTTCCCAGTCAAAGCCTGGCGCCTGCAAGAAACAAAAATCTGTGACAAACAAAGATTGGTTCCAAACGATTTATTATGGACAGATTCTACCGTAGCAGGTGGGCAGCTAAAGCATCATGCTCAGGTAGCACACAGCAAGCAATACATACAGTAGAATCTGCATATAAGAAAGAGATCTATAAGAAAGATCTGCCTATAAGAAAGCCCAAAGCCCTTCCCAGTCACAGAAAATGTGAGCGGTAGCAGAATGTACAAGAAAGATTGGTTCATAAGAAAGTGGTTGAGCCTCTCCCGCAGACTTTCTTGTAGGCAGATTCTGCTGTATTTGCAGATTATTTCCCCGGTAATTGGGGTCCCAATGATGACTTAGAGAGCCTTACACCAGGGAGGGTCATATCCAAACTCTTCATCTTCTGCCAGGGCTCTTTGAGACTCCCGCTCTACTTTTCCAGCTGCTCCCTGCAGACAGTGACAACAAAGCAGACCTGTCTTGCTGTGCACTGTAAACTCCCCCTTCTGCAACACCTCAATGGTGCCTGTTTCCAAGCAGCACTGGAGCACACTTGGCTGTGGGCAGCTCGCACAGGACCCCGTTTGCTTGGCCCATGCAAGATGCCCCCTTGATGCCCTTGCACACCTGGTTGCCAATGCCACATCAACTTGCTCTCAACAAGTAAGCTGGAGTTTTACGCTTGCCTGAAGGTGAAACGGCAGAATCTGAGAACAGCAGCAAGGACAAGAAGGGCACAAGTGAAGGTGAACTGGGCAACTAGCGCAGACGGTGTTGCAATCATTTGACACCTACATGCTGGGCGAGATCCTGCGCGACAAGCTGATTTGTGCCTGACATCTTTGCTGTGATGGTCCTCCTTCCTGGCTCTGCACTAAATAGCTGCCATTTTTGTTGTTAATATGCCACACTCATTGTGCAGCAAAGCAAAGTTGTTCTGCATACCCTAATGCTGGAGAGCAGTGTCATCAGTGCGCACCGCTTCAACATGGCAGCAGAGGTCCACCAATGGAAGCTCTTGCTTGGTGCTCAAAGGCACTGAGAGGAGAGAACTGCATGCCAGTAATGCAGGCCAGTAATGCAGATATTGCAGACGGGAGAGCCCAACACAGAACAGAACTGCTCCCAAGCGCCAGAAAGGAGCAAAGTTTGAGGGCAAAGAGGAAATTTGCCAGAGAGGAGAGGGCAGACAGGGTGAAGGGGGATCCAAATCTTCAGAGGGCTAGTGGCAAAAGAGACGAGACAGCAGGGCACAACCCTGGAAGTTTCAGAAAGCTGCAGAATCTTCCCAGAGGAATTGTTCACTGCTGGCCTGATCTGTAGAGACCACTGCAGTGAGTGATCAAAGGGCAATCTCGTGGCTGCTCTGCCAGAGGTGCAGCAATACCCCCTTGCCCACTGCCCACAATGGGTGGTTTTCTATGGCAGAGCAGTGCATGCAGGAGGGGCCAAGTAAGAGCAACTTGGTCATTACGTTGCAATTTTGCTGGCAGTAGGTGACCTCCAGAACGCTGTTGTTGACCATTGCCTGGACAAGTGGCTTGATAAGGCAGAGATGACGGGTGCATTTGTCAGACTGAGGGTCCTGCACCAGGGCATTGCTGTCTGCTGCTGCTGAGGGAGCAAGTCAGGGCAGGGGTGGGGTGTGTTTGAGCTGGTCGTCAGTGGCAGAGACAATCAAGAGAGTCAAACCGGCCGCATAAAAGCAACATTCAACATGGCAAAGCGTGGTTACAAGGTGCGTGCGCTGAGAGCAACTTTAGGAGTGACCGGCAACCAGCAATGCAATAATAGGATGCCCCAGCTCTCTGAGGAGCTGGGCAAGGAAGCTGAACTCCCTGCCAGTAGAAGACACCAATGTACTTGGCTACTGAGGAAGACACGGTAAATGAGAGGGGGTAGGAGGATCAGAGATGGTCCCAGACAAGAGGAGGACAACAGTCCATTGCTAGTGCAAGGATGACAGGTCAGCGCCCCAGTCAGTGTCACGGTGCACCTCAGATCTGGCAAGGGGCAGGCTGTAACATACTTGACGTCATATTTTAGCCCACTGTTCATTCTGGCACACGCAGACAACAACTGCCCATTGCTGCTGTTGAGGGCAGGAGACACACCTGCCAAGGACGTCAACAATGTGGGCAAGATTGAGATAGGTCCCCACCATGGCATACATGGGGTAGCCGATGGCCTGCAGGTAGCGCTGGCAGAGGTCAGGCAGTGTCTCAAGGCCTGGATGCGGTGTTTTGACAGTGAACCAGCAACTGGAGGCTGTAGAGCCTACAGTTGAGCTTGGGCACCTTGCTGTTGAGCAAAGTGTCAGCGAAGCTGTCAGGGATGGGCATGTAGAGCTCCTGGTCAAGCTTTCTGTAAGGTAACACTTTGTTAAAATCAGCTTGGTGCACAGAAAGGGCCGCATGCAGCAAGGCCAAGCAGCCTGTTGCTTGATGAGGATCTGGTAGACAGGGCAAAAAACCTGCAGAACTCAACACCGGCTTGCACGCAATTGGCGTCCTCGGTCACCACGCCGCCCGCCCTGACACCGAGCATTGGGCTGCCGTTGTCCGCGTCTGCCGGTACATTGCCGGCACGCTTAATTTTGGCATCAAGTACCGCCCGGACGATCCCCCCGCTGTCCGGCTTCGAGGCGTACAGCGACTCCGACTGGGGCGCGTGCCCTGACTCCGCGCGATCCACCATGGGTTTTGCCTTCGTCCTTGCCGGCGGTGCCGTTTCCTGGTTGTCCAATCTGCAGCTTCGCGTCACCGCCTCCTCCACTGAGGCCGAGTACCTCGGTCTCTTCCACGCCGCAAAGGAGGGCATGTTCCTTGCTCAGCTGCTGGGCGAGCTCGGCATCGGCTCCCCTTTCCCCGCCCGGCTCTTTGGTGACAATCAAGGGGCCAGCGCTCTCTCACGCAACCCGCAGTTCCACGACCGGACACGCCACCTCCGCCTCACGGAGCACTTCGTCCGGGGAATGGTCCAGCAGGGCGTCTCACGGTTGAGTACATCCCCACGGCTCGCATGACGGCCGACGCAATGACCAAAGCGCTCCCCTTACCCGCGTTCACCGCGCACCGCGCCGCGCTAGGCATCTTCCCGCTTTGAGCAGGGGGGGGGGGGGGGGGGTTTTTTGCAAAACCGGGGCCCGGGTGCCCCAAAAAGACCATCACCCCCCCCCAACAAAAACCCCCCCCCAAAGGGGATTGCCCCCAAGTGGGATTTCCGCAAATGACCAA